>NW_015540943.1:936658-945723 GCF_001515605.1 Sinocyclocheilus anshuiensis
TGTGACAACACCGGTAATACCGGTATCACCGTGGGCGTGGGGGCATTCCCTCTTTTTCTCGCTTTCCTTCACTTTTAAATAGCTTGTAAAAGTGGCGTGCGCATTTTACTTTCACTTTCAAATAGCGGCATTTCGGCGTAAAGCAATTGGTCGTTTGAATTTTCGCTATTTTCCTCGCTTTCCTTCGCTTTTAAATAGCTTAAAAGCACTGTGCGCATTTTACTTTCACTTTCGAATCTGTGATGCGACTGTCGTTTGGCACGCTGCATTGAGCAGCCGCGTTCAGTTTTTAATTGTAGTGTCTGTTCTTTTACTGAACTAAATTATTTTTATTAGGCCACTACAAAAAATCAAAACGACGGTGGGGGTCGGTGCCGCGGTGGGCAAGTGACGTAACCGGTGTTGCGGCTTAACACCGGTATCACTGTCAACACCGTCTATCGCGGCAAGCCTAGCGTAAAGCAGAAATATACAGGCCATATTGTTGCTGAAGAGCTTAAATTAATTATTTCATACAAAATATGTGTTATTTTATCTATGAAGTTGACTAAATCATCCTTGTAGCAGTGGGGCTATACTGTTCTGGGCTGCGCATCTTTTCTGGTTGTGTTTTACCAACTTAATTCTTCTGGGTGGAGTCTGCTCAATGTAAACAGTACTTTGTGGATAGTCATGCCCATTTTTGGTATTCTTAAACATATTGTGCATACGAATAATTCCTGGCTTGTACCGGTATCACATGAGCATGGCAGTAGTTGAACAATTTAATATAACTTTTCACAGAAAAGGTTAAAACTGTTAAGGCTGATTTATACTTCTGCGTCGGACCTACGCCGTAGCTTACGCATAGACGCACACCCATACGCCGTAGCCTGACGTGCACCTCTCCAAAAATCTAACAGCGCGTCAATTCTACGCAGACCGCAAGAGCTGTGATTGGTCTGCAAGAACCCCTCCCTCCATATGTACTTGAGTTTTGTGTGTGTTTATGTGCACTTTAATATATTTTAAATGTTACACCTTCTTATATAAAATAAAACAAAGCAAAGAACAAGTGTCTTATCATTTATTATACTACATAGCATTATACATCAGTAGTTGTCCGCAACAAACAATGTTGATCTGCCATGGTACAAGGCCTTGTGGAGATTGAAAGAATGCCATCATCTCCTGTTCCGTTGTTGTCTCCTTTTTGAAGTTTTAAATAATGATTTAATGATTTGATATTTATTTGCCGCCGTCACGGCTATAATGCTTCGCCGACGAGCCGCTTCTTCTTCGGCTTTTGCCGTGGTACTGCGGGTTACACCAGCAACATGCCCGTGGACACTGCTGACTAGCGGTTTGCATGTGTACTGCACGTTGATGCGGACAATGACCAGAAGTATAAACGAAAACTGACGCATAGCCTACGGCGTAGGTCCGACGCAGAAGTATAAATCAGCCTTTAGAACACAGACTAGATAAAACATATAATATTTACATATTGCTATGGTTGTCATGACTTTATGAAATTTTCCGCATGCCGTAGATAATGTTTATAGAGTTTACTTGTTATGAACCCCAACTATTCTTTTAATTGAGTAGATTTTCCTGTAAAACGCACAGAGTTACAACTCACATCCAGCTTGACCTGTGCAGTGGTGACAACTTACAAATTACGGGCCTTTTTTCTCAAGAACCGCCTTCTGGGTGCTTGTCTGAAAATGGCATGCCCCTTAGGCAATACTACTGAGATCTTAACCACAGTTAACTCCACCTGTGGTCTCCAGAAATGTCAGAGATGTTTGATGATGTTCTACAGCCCTTTGCATTGAATAGCTTCAGTGAAGATGAACTTTGCCCATTCAGAAAATTAATAGCCTTCATAGAATCTTAAAAGCTACTTCCTCTAACTCCACAGAAATATGAAGCGCTTCTGACAGTAAATCCTACAAAGCATAGAATCACTGAATGGTGGCATTCAATGAAGAATGCTATATAAACTGTCCGCCTCTTTGTAGATTGTCTAAGCGTCTTTAAGAATACCATGAACTCTCGCCCAGGATTAAATGGCTGTTTGTTCAGACACATCTCTGGTTGGGCAGTCTGGACAGGTTGGGTAGTCTTCAAGGTGCGTTTTTTAACCGACTAGGCCTGACCTGTCAGCTCGGGTGAAGTGGAGGTCCCATTCTCATTGGGGCTAGATTTAGTACAGACGTACAGACGTAATCCAGATCTGTGATTCCCCCGGCTGGAAGTTGGAAGGGGAACCTGTTCGCGTGTAACACGACACACTTTCCGCTCTATCCCGACCCTATTCTGCTGCACATAAAAGATGTCTTTGTCCTTAACATTAAGGAGCTAGAAAAGCATCTGTTTCAGCCAATGGCCAAAAAGTGTGACATTACATGTGTCCAGCGGTGACCAACTCTATGTTTGGAGAAATATACTCCAAAGGCCATCCATGCACAGCATTTAGGAATTATGAGTGAAATTAAAGTCCTTTTTACTTTCAAAGACTTTCCTGTTTTCACTCAGCTTGCATGAACTGGCACATGCTTTTCTATAATGGCTGGCATGTAATTCAATAGTATTATCAATACTGATGGATGACAATACCACTATATAATAGAAGCATGTATTTGATAACAAATACTTGCGTCTTGGCTGTTCTGCTCAATAGTTTGAGCTTGCTGTTGGGGTGTTTTGGTCGTTCTGCGGGCAAAGAAAGACTTCGAGAAATGCGATACTTGAGCGGCTATCCAACACGTTTTAAGCTGTGCATTGTGGGTAATATTATATCACTCTGATAAACATACTTGTTGTCAAGAAATCACCTAATGTACGGCCTGTGTTCATGAAATACAAGCAGAACTTGTTGAACTTGTTGCGACATTTTGTGTAAGAAGGGTTTTGCGAATGACGAAGCTACACAAATTCGTTCTGCTCGTGTTTCATGAATAAGAATAAGTCCAAAATTTAAAAAAAAACAGCCAGAGTACATTTTCTAAAATAATAATAATTTGTTATTGGACAAATTTATGCAAAAACTTACATTTTTATGCAACTGTTTTATGATTATTATTAAGTAATTATATTTCATAAATAACCTCCTGAGACCCTGTGACCTCATATGAGGACAATATATTTTGGTGTATTTCTCTGAGACTATACGTGCCACAGTTTTAAGTCTGGATATCCTGTACAGAGCACATTCAGGGCTTTTCAGAGATACTAAATGTTTGGATGTTTCACCATGACCACTCCCTCTACTTGGTCTTCAGATATGTCTGATATTAATTTAGTGACACTCTTGTGGAAATATGATAATATTTTGTAATTATCATTTAAATCTGTCTAATTTTTAAACTGTCTGTCATAAATCAACATCTCAGGAAAATGTTATGGGGTTTCAAATCAAAATATGACTTTCTGTTACGAAACATACATGTCCTCATATGAGGACACTGGGACTAAAAGCATGTTTATTAGCATTTTGGGAGACATAACAAATGAATAGGGAAATAAATTATGTTTCAATATTCTATGAAATATTATCTACCAAGAACATAGCATAACTTATGAATGAAATATCATTTAAATTATTCTTTTTTTAATGCTCTAAACAATGTAAAGACATGAAAAAAACTATTTTTTTTTTCCTAAAAATCTTTTCTCGGGTCTTAAGAGGATAATACAGTTTTAATTCTTGTTCAGTGTAGTTAAACTTGCTTACAACGTTGTTTATTTGTCGTGAAATGCAGCCCAAAAATGGCATGTAAAAATATGACTGGTTGGTAAAATTCTACCAAGCGCTTTTGGCTTATAAGCTAACACTGGACCCTGTATGCTGTACGTATTTATCAACACCAAGGTATACAACTGTACAAAACATTGAACAGACAATCTAACATTCATAGCCTCCTTTTCATCCATGTCAAATTAAAAGTTGTCAGCCTGACAAAAATCTGAGCAAGACAACATGGAAATATGCCTACGGAAAATGTGAACACTAACAAGAGAAAGTTGTTGGTTAACCAAAATCATGAGAAGCTTGCAGCGTTTTGCATTTTTTAGTCTTCGTTTTGAGATGCACTTTGCACTTTTTAAACCTTCAGGCTAAGCTTAGCCAACTCAGATGTATTGAATTTGTCCTGTCATTTAGAGGAGGTGCCAAGCCACTTTTATAAAAACGGCATCACCTCTTTCAGGTGGGATGGTTTCACCTCCCCGATTATACAGCCAATATAACCATTTCGTTCACAACCTTTCTCACCTCACAACAACGCTTAAAAACAAAGCTCTTCTCTACTTGAATGTCCACAACTAAATATGAGGTCGTCCTCTCAAATTACATTTACATTAAAGCAGGTTCTGTTTCATGATAGAGGCAGATATTCTCACACAATGCTATTCTCTGTTCTGTTCATAATCTGTGTTATTTGGAAAAAATTATCTGTATGCTACGGTAGGGCTGGGCGATATAGCTAAAAAATGTATCAACAATATAATGTTTCATATCGTTCGGTATCGATAATTATTGACATTTTTTATAACCTTTTTTAAAACAAAGAGCAATAGAAAAAACCTTTTTAAATTTAACCACTGTATTTTTAAATTAACCCAATTTATTGAGACAAACAACAAATATTTTTAGTTTTAACAGTCAAACACAACATAAAATTTAAACAAATATCTCATTTCTAATGTTTTATATGCAGATTAAATAGGTCTGAAGGAAACTTTTGGCTTGTCTCCCGAGGCCACAGGAGGGCGCAATGAGCAAAATAATGCAGCACATTAAATTGCCAACGCAAAGGAAATAACTGTCTATAAAAAGAAAAACGTGCATTACGTCTAAATTAACTCATATAATCAAACATAATTTCATAATTTGCATAAACAATTATGAACAAAACAGCATCATGTATTTATGCATTGCTTAATACAAAGAGCCGAATCGCCCATCACACAGATTGCCTTTAAAAACTTATGAGACGCAGTGAAACGGAATAAATGTTTTAACTTTGCATGGCTTTCTATACATCTCCTGTGTGAGACGCGAGTGCAGCAGTCATATTTGTCCGTCTAAAAAATGCACTGAATATGCGTTCTGTGTGAATGGCTTGGTTTTGGTTTTAACCTAATCAAGATCTTCTAAACATTGAGCTACTATATTTCTCTAATATTTTGAATGAATAACGCAGCAACTGCGCATCTCCTCCTCATCACAGGCAGGCACAGCACTCAATTCATCATGTGTCCGTGTTTGTGTGTCTGGTCTGCGTCACTCATAGCATGTGCCTATAGCATGCGCTATATCGAACATTTTTTCTATCGTTATCGAAGAGGGTGTACCGTCGATAAATATCGATACCATGTTATCGCCCAGGCCTATGCTACGGTAACCTTGGCCATGCCCGGGATTTTATTTATCTCTCGTCCCTAATGATAAGCCGATTTAGTAAGCTTGAAGTTTAGTGGGGACTGCAGGAGAAATGAAAGATGTTTTCCCCCTCAACAATTATATTTTTAAATATTTTTAAAAATAACTATTTATTAAAAATGGAAAGGTTTTGGGAAAGTCGTGTAAATGGCAATGAAATGCATTTATCAAAATGAATGAAAGATACTTACACAATAATAGTTTTCTCTAACTTAATTGTCAATAGATTATTATTAGTTACCTGTAATAAGCATCTCTGGACCAAACCCTATGCATTTATGTTTCTCATGTAATGTATAATGTGACATACAGTATTTCTTGAGATAAAAAGGTGGGCTCATGTATGTTAGGCTTTAATATTACTGGTTAATATTCTTTTGTCTAGCCAACATGCTATCTGTTAAATCAGCAATAAAGAACAATCGTTACCATTTTATTTTACGGTATCCTTGTTACACGTTACATGAACTTACTATAGTAGTGACTATTTTTAAATATTTTTAAAAATAACTTTATTAAAAATGGAAAGGTTTTGGGAAAATCGTGTAAATGGCAATGAAATGCATTTATCAAAATGAATGAAAGATACTTACACAATAATAGTTTTCTCTAACTTAATTGTCAATAGATTATTATTAGTTACCTGTAATAAGCATCTCTGGACCAAACCCTATGCATTTATGTTTCTCATGTAATGTATAATGTGACATACAGTATTTCTTGAGATAAAAAGGTGGGCTCATGTATGTTAGGCTTTAATATTACTGGTTAATATTCTTTTGTCTAGCCAACATGCTATCTGTTAAATCAGCAATAAAGAACAATCGTTACCATTTTATTTTACGGTATCCTTGTTACACGTTACATGAACTTACTATAGTAGTGACTACAGCTGATGCATAATTACATGCAACTAACCCTAAATCAAACCCACATCTTAACCCTAACCATACAGTATACGTGTAGTTATTTAATATTGCTCAGTACTTAAATGTATAATTACTCTGTAACAAGGACACCGTAAAATAAAGTGTAGTTATCACATTACAATAAAAACATTTTTGTAATCTTTCAAATGTAATCGTTTATTTATTTGTTGTAGTCAGATGGATGTGTTATAACAGGAAATCATTCTTACTTGTTTCCTAGCGTTTTGCCATTTGTGTGATTTATGCTGTTGGTCTGCTCTATAGGGTTTTTGGGTAAAACAGATAATGGGTAATAAACTCCGTTCTGCTCAATGACATTTACTTAAAAGGTCATAGAGGTCACATCTGGCCTGACCAGTTCAGTTTAATGACTATAGTGCCAGTGTAGAGCCTTATCAATACTGACACTCAAGTTCTCAAGAGAAGTCGTTTGTGTTTTCAGAACACACACACACACACACACACACACACATAGACTGTTTACTCAAAAAAGTGCAGAAATCTTTGATAAAAGCAAACCATTTACACAGATAATTTTTTCCCTCATAATGGTAGCTTTTACATTAAAAAAAATAAAAATAAATTGTGAGTGATTCTCACAAAAACCTATCAATAATAATAATAATACATTTTATTTGCATGGCACCTTTCATACATTAAAATTTGTTTTGCCAGCCAGAATACAGTATAAAAAAATGAAGCACAAACACTATAAAAATAACTAGAATGACAATAACAGCATTTGATTTAAAGTGGAAATGAGAATAAAAAGGAAATTAGAAAAACAAATAAAAACTGAATATAATGACTACGGTTACTTAAATTGAAAAAAAAAAAAAAAAAAATCCATATTTAACCCTAAAATCAATATTAAAATAAAATATGAAAACATAAGAAGAAATTATGCATAAAGAAAATAAACCCTAAGACATTAAGACGTTTTGTATTTATCACAATCAAACAAATTTAACCCCTAATTTGCATTACTTTAATGTAAAAAAAAAAATTGTCAGTAAAAACTAATTACAGTAATGCATACAAAAGATATTTGGAAAGCTATTATTATATTACTTGAATTGTGAAGTATTTATACATCATAGTATTATTTGTTGTACTGAATTAAATTTAGATAGAATGATTTGTATTACTACATTAGAGTGTTTATTTCTGTTCAGTTAAACTCCTTGATGTTTGTGCTGTTTTACCTTTTTGCTTTTTGCTGTTTTGCTGATCTCTTTATTTACAGTTCTGTGTTCACGTTACGGAAGTGTCCCTTGGGCTTCTCTTCAATGCAAATACTCTTATAAAAAGTAGGGGGGAGGTACAAGGTGGTTTTCCATGTCAAAAGGATTTTATTGAATGAATGTGGGTCGTCAGAGCTAGTGTAAGGGTCCGACCCATTGTCCAAACTGTTCCTAGGTGTTGCGGACTCATAAGGGTGTCTCAGTTCACAAAGCTGTTAATGGACGGACAGACAATGCATCAGCCTGCGAGGTTTTCTGTGGTCCTGGTACATTTAAATTGGCCATGAACTTTGGGGGTATCAGAAGTTTTGTTGACTGTCTGCAGGTTCTCCTTTCGTATGTTAAATAGAATTACCTCTGTGTTAATCATTTGTTGTTAAACGTAAGGTTTAATGTGTACTACGCAGTTTGGCTCTAGACTGACAGATGTCTTTTATGCCTATTAAGGTCAACAGGAAATTATGTAGCCTACTTATGCCTAACATACATGATCCAATCAAATCCCAGTAAATAAAATTAGTTCATCCTACTTTTTTTTCCCACTATGCATCACATTATGCAGGTTATATGCATTGCAAATGCTATTAAATGACTTTAAATAAGCAAAAAGTATAAATTGCATTACTAATTGCATTCATTTTTAACAACAACCAATCAGATTAGCCCTTGTGTCTTCTGTATACTGCCATACATTGTTCTTTCCAATGTTATTATAGCTATGTGCTCTCTTTGTTCTGCCACAAGCAGATGCAGATACCGTATATATATCCTCATGTCTGGTCAGTCGGGGCAGGTTAACAGCCCCTCAGTCATCTCTGTGATGTTAGGAATTAGTTTTCTTGACAGGGACAGATGCAACTGATGCATCAGCATTCTAAACATGTTTCCTACACGAATGCTTCATTTTTCTCTGGAGACTCACAGTTGTTTCATTTACTGTAATTGTCATCTGTATGCCTGTATTCATTTAAAGAAATAAAAATAATTGAGTCCATTGTTGAGATACAAGAATAGTATGGCGTAGGGCTGTGCAATATATCGAAATTATCGAAATATCGCAAATGTACATATCGCAATATGCATATCGCTACAGCTTGCAATATTTGGGGCCATGAACAAAAGACAAAGAGTAAATCACTCACTGCTCTGACCTAAATAACTTTTGTAGCTTAAATAAGAATCAGTGCATATTGAATTCATAGAGTAAATACTAAGCAGTGTTTTATTTTTTATTTTTATTATTCAGTTCCTAAACTCATGTTAAAATGATTACACTAATGTTAAAATGACATTTTTATGTAATGCTCGAGTAAAACACTACCGTTCACTTTCATAAGTTGTTGTAGGGGTGCTTTCTTATTAGAATCAGAATGAGCTTTATTCACCACTTAAGCGTGCGCAAACACAAGGAATTTGTTGTGGTTTTACAGGAACTCTTGGTACATACATACATACATACAAATA
>NW_015540943.1:946918-967682 GCF_001515605.1 Sinocyclocheilus anshuiensis
CTGCGCAAAAAATCGCGCGAATATGAACGTGGTTTTGCGCAACTCGTCAGTGAACAACGGCTCTGTGTAGTTAATGCTGCTCAATGTGAAAGCCCGCAGGTGATGGAGAATTACCGGTGATTACAGAACCGGCTTTACTGATAAGATGCGCGTTAAATATCGCATGCGATTTATCGTGCAGCCCTAATCCCTATTGATATCTATTCTGAGACTCTGTAGGAGACATGTGAGATTACTAGGCTTTTTGTTTTTTTTTCTGAAGAGAAACATCTGAGAAGCAGACTTAAGACTTGAACAAAAGCATCCTTTTGTACTCCATTTAATCTGATTGATGTGTAGGGGAAGCCATTGAGATATTTAAGAGATAAAGAGATCTCTTTTGCAATTGTCTCTCAGATGTCATTGTGGACAACAGATTTACTCGTTGCAAGCAAAGGGTCCTTTTCCTTTTGTAAGGGATGCCACACCTTGGGAGAAACTCTGTTTGAGCAGAGGGTGTGCTGTTTATCATGGGATTATTTACCCACAATGCACCAGTGGACTTTATTCTTATCGTTTATTCTATGTATTTCAAATCATGTCATGTTCCTGTTTAACGGATGTCTTGGAGTTGTCTATGGTTTAATTAGATCTTATTGGGTGCGATTGTGGTGTGTGCTGATGTGTAGTTGACGTTTAGCATTTTTTATTATTATTATTATTATTATTTAGATTTTGTTATTTATTTTATTATTATTATTATTATTATTTTACTGTAACTGGACAACTTTATGTTTTGACTGTTTTATTTTTAAGGATCCTGCGATAAATAAAATTTTAACACTACAGAAGCTCAGTATCGGGCCCGATACCGGTGCATCCCTATTAGGGCTGCACGATAAATCGCATGCGATATTTAATGCGCATCTTATCAGTAAAGCCGGTTCTGTAATCACCGGTAATTCTCCATCACCTGCGGGCTTTCATAAACTAAAAGTAGCATGTGTCAGCATCCTGTTATTCTGCTTATAAACCCACCCACATTCATACACACATACTTACTCTTGGGACAGTGTCATGGTGACTGCTGTGCTCCTTAGTCATTTGGGTCAGTGGCTCTGTGTTGGCTCTGAATCACACTGAAGTGAAATGTTGCCATGCAGTTCTCAACAACAAAAAAGTTTCAACGATTAGCTCACTATCTGTTGTGAGAAAATGTTACTTTGACTCATCAGGATTTATGTGAACCTGTGTTCTTGCCATCTAGAGTAGGAAAGTTTAGTTTATTTTAGTCTGGAGAGTTTAACTGGTTTATGCAGAAAGTTTGTTTTAATAAACAGATTCAAAGAATTCGACTGAAATGGCTTTTTATATCTAGAGACTTGGCTGGCTTATATATCAATCTTTATATCTATATAATATGTCTTTATATTTATGCTACACTATCTAAACTGCTAAACTTTATATTATCTGTCACTGCTAAAAAGTGTACAAAGATATCCATGCACATATTTGGTTAGATCTGTCTGTTTATCACTGTTTTCAGTGAAGTTATATAAATGTTGATATTTTTAGTTCTATTGGTTATATTAGTGCAAATGTGTTTAATGTATATTATTTACACTAATCTAAATATATTTTTACATTTAATAAACTCTGTTATGCAAAAGTGTCTTGCGGGAAAGCTGAAATACAACAAATAAAAGTGAGTTAGACTCATGCGGAAATCCGGTCATTCCTGTCATATGGGATAAAAATAGAAAGAAATCAGATGAGGGTGAGCAGTGAATGAGGGTATGGAGGGATATTAGATTCCTAAAGAGGAGAGGGCAGCAGGGCAGGAGTTAACCTGCTCATTCAGTAGAGGTTAGCATCGGTGAACTGTGACCACATGGTCACTATGACACTACTGTCACACGGCCCAAGCGTTTAAAGCACCCACTCTGAGCAGTCCTGTGTTTCAAAACCTGAGTACAAGCATAGCCGTTTCGTGCACTGAATATCCAAATTTAGCTTTTTTGAGTCTTATATATACAGTTCGAGTGATCAAATGGCAAAAAATGCTGTCTGGATTGGTAGTTTACTTGGTTCTGAAACTCAGGATGGCTCAGGGAGGATGTGTTGAATACTGAAAAAAAAATGCTGTTCCAAATATTTCAATAATCACACAGAAGGGCAGTGCTGTGCAACTTTCCCTTTCTTTCAGTTTATTTATGTATTTATTTTTTATTCGCTACATTTGATCAAACAACACCAAATACAAGAGTACAGAGAAAGAGAACCAGTTCCAGTTGTAGTAATATAATAATAGTAGAGCGCCACCAAGGCATAGTTTTATCTAATAACAGTGCCTCCGGGTACATGACCAGAAGCGCGACTCTTATTGGTTGGCCAGTTTTATTCACAGTGTGATGGGAAATTGACACATTAACTTCTGCCCATTCAAACTAAAGTTTTTATCGCACTGAACATTCACCTTGGTGTGAACAGGCCTTAAGGCCAAAACATAGTAACTACAGAAATGCTATTTTCTGAAATGTGTCAGATTGCAATTAATGCAACACGAGTATGTGTTGCATTCTCAGAATTACCATAAGGGGTGCTATAGCGCATAAGGTCAACTACAGTCAACAGTTTGAGGAGAATCTTGCTGAACAAGTTAGTTAAAGTTAAGAAACACGTTTACAGCTAGCTAGCTAAATACTAAACTAGATACGGGAATAATAATAACATAATAATGGCACAGATATTAGATATTGAAGTTAAATCTATTGCCCCCTTGAGTATTTAAGTTGATTACCACCATAGTAGTTAAAAAAACATGCAAGTGTGTACTTTGGGATTGTGCTGACAATATGTTGATATGTAGTGTACATATAGAACATTTCCTGCCTAGTAGATAGTTAAGTTTCGTCTTCAAATTCACTCACCCATGTACCTCCTCATGACTCTTAGTGCCAAGTGTATCGGTTGCAATGTCATAAGATCTCTCTCTCCCTCACTCCTTTTCTCTCTCTAATTCTCTCTCTTGCCACAGCGGTGTTTGGTTACGGACATTGTTAAGCCTGGTTACTGATAAACAGGGTGCTTAGTTACCAGCCCCCGGATGGTTGGCTATTTTCAAAAGGAGAAAAAAGCGTTGCCGAGGGAAAGCAGGAACTTGTTGTGTACATTTGAAAAAAAACACAGCCAAATCAGCAGGCAATGCGGAGACATTTCCATAGCCGTTACGAGCACACAATTATTATTGGCCCTCTGTTATTCAGTTGCCATTGGCCTGGTGTGAAAAACGTCGCCCATAAACTGTTTAATGATGCTCTTCATCCACTTTATTAGAAGCAGTGGGAACACTCTCATGAGAGACATTTAGTAGTATTGGTTGTTTCTGAAGATGCTTGCAGAATATCATGATTTGGGCTTGTTGTGCTATGTATAATTTGCTCTTTCTGGTCTACATGCTTGATATACAGCAACATACCTCTCATTCCTTACATAATATCTGTTGTCTGCCTTGGAAACTATGTAAAGAATGAACTAATGACTGCATGAGTGTGGTCATAATAGTTGTCATGCCTAATTAATCACAGCAGTTACCACTCTTCGCATACGTGCAATTAGAAAACTTCTCCTTACTTCTAGGTTTCTGTCACAAACAGTTTGTTTGTTTGTTTTGCCTACACAGGGATTGAGTTGACAAATCTAAATAAGTGACAAATTAATTAAAAAAGTTATGTTGCAATCAGGAAAGCTTGAGGCTGTCTACACTGAACATATGAAAGTGAAAGTTCCAAATCCATTTGTACTGTTGTCGGGAGTAGCGCAAATGTGTGGAGTGTGTCAGAAACACAACGGGGCATCAGTTTACTGTTGGTTTCCCAACGTGACGCACTGTGCCACACCCAGTGTAGACAGTATCACTGATTATAATGGGTTCTCTCGCATCTGAAGTAGACACAGTGTTAGTAATTGCTACTAGTGATTTGCATGGTGTGGAACTGAATCTAATTGGGAAATCTGTATCAATACCCAGCCCCATATAATTGCTTAGAAAAGTAATAGGCCATCTCCCCTCATCAAGCTACACAATTTGAAGTATATAATGTCTGTAGTACAAATTATTTGGGACAAGTTAGCAGTCAAAGTTTAATCCTTAGGTCTGTTTAAATCTGTAAACCTAATAATGTCCAACATTAATGTTTTTTACAATTAATGAACATCATTAATATTTCCAAAACAGACTTTTTTTTTAATCTTTTTGTGTGCATATTCTTCTCTGAATGTCCCTGTATATTTATCAGATATCAGAAAAGGTCCCTGAAGGGGTCTAACAACTGTTGTCCTGAGGCTCACTTTCAGGTTTTGATGTTTTAATTGAGTTTTGGCTTGGCCTCTTTCTCTTTTTTTATCTGGTGCTTTACTCCTGTGGAGCGCCGTAAACCTAATTCACCATCATGGCAGCAGACATCCATCTGAGCCCCCCACTCCCGTAGTTTTACCATCCCTCTGAGAGGAGAACAAAGATTTCAACACAGTGGTTTTGAGTGTGGGGGGGTTGGGGGGGGTGTCTGGGTAGATTAAGGCCAAGAAGAGGCTCTACAGGGCAAGCCAGGTGCATTTTATTTTTCAGCAGACCACAGCGAAGCGCTCAGGATTCTTTACTCGCACACATATGCTGCTGGTTCCCGAGTCTTTATTGGCCCGGTTGGACGCTTTTACAGGAGGACTAGCTTGTTAATTAGGCTCAGTAGGGACATGTTGGAGGTGCTGGAGGGTGATTTGTGATTTCAGTAATAATGTGAGAAGACAGAGAGAGAGAAGAGAGAGAAACCAAAAATCAAGAATTTCAGTGGTTGCCTTCTTACTAGTTCTTTCAAGACCCCTTGGGCCCTGTTTACACCTGGAATTAAGATGCATTTTCATCAGTCCAAATGCAAGAGTTCTATGCTAAATAGAGGTGTAAATGAAGCCTAAAACATTTTGAGTTTGTCCACATTTGTCCACTTCCAGAGGTACTCAAAAACACATTCAACCAGATTGCTTTCATAGTGTAGATGATCATGTGGTCGAATGCGTTCACACAGCTACAAAAGTCTGCCTATTTTCCACCTATTGACCTCATACATAATTATTGTACAATTGAAGAAGCGATTCAAACTTTGGTGCGTTGTACCAAAACACACCGCTGCTTTCTTTATGCTGTTAATTTGCTTCCTTTCTCATTCGCTCACAATCAGAGAAACAGTTAGTTCAGTCAATATTTGTCAATACTATTCGTCTGCTAAGCATGACACTCTCGTGAAAGTGATGTAGATTGTTACAAAATAAAGCCAAAAGTATACTTCAGTTTTGATTCGAATGCCGAATGCTCAGGCTTTCAAAGTATTCTCCATTTGATAGTGTGTGCGAACACATACGGTCGACACATGCACTAGAAAGTTTCATCCTTGTTCAAAGCCTTCACTATTTCTCTCCAGAGGTTATCACTGATAAAAATGTCTTTGTACTTGTTTAAACCAGAGTTGCTTGTATCTCTTAATCCCCTCACACAGATTAAGAGATACTAGCAACTCACGGTCACACACGTATCACACGGTCATCTTTTGCTGTTGCCAGTAATTTGTTGTTGCTCTCATTGGTTTCTTTTTCGACTGAGAAACAACAGGCCTTGGCAGTGTTGCTACCTTGTGTCATGCGTACTGTATACATACTCTAGCATATGCATCTTATTACCAGATGGAAACAGGGATTTAAAAAATGTCCTACTTGTTATTGCTAGTTGGCAAAGACCATTTTTTTGGATGACTACAATTACAACTGCAATTTTAGTTTTAAAGTAACACTTAAATTCACAAACAAACTTGATGATATGAAGCTTGTATAATACTTTATTGCTGTGTGAAAGTGAATCAGTTGAACCCACCAGAAGCACAGATATCCAAGTGTCCCATGTCTCTCTTCCCCAAGGCAGGAGAACTGTTGCATTCTTAACTGAAGAAAGAATTCAGGTAGTCTCACAAAAATCCATCAGGAACTTATGCCATCATTGACTCATTTATGAGCTCTGTCTGACTTTTGTTCTTATTAGGGGCGCCGCTCTGTTGAGGGCCAGAAAGATGAGAGCATTCCTTATACTTCTAATACACTCCTCCCTGCTCTGTTCTACCTTCGCTTTAACCGGTGGATTCTTTGAGTAGGGGTATAAATCACTCAAGTGTTTGGCCCAGTTAAGGTTTGAAGACTTTTGCTCTGTCACTTCATAGTAAAGCACCCAAGCCAAAAATACGGTTTTCTTTTGAGGTGAATTATTGCCTCTGTTCATTGTAAAATGCTCTTGAAGTTGGGCCGTGTTGCCACATGTAGTTTTCTACCTGTGTGAGGAGTTTCTTCAAATGGGAGCGATTGAATTGCTGAAGACATGGGGCGTGAACTAGAATGACAAGAAATCTTCTTGCAGTTATTGCAGTTATCACCGCCAGCTTTTTGCAGGTTAAAGATTTACAGTGCAAAACCTCCTTGCAAAGGAGTGTCTTTGTCAGTAGATTTAAATACTGCAGAATATACCCTAGTGATATATACTGTATATATATATATATATATATATACAGTATATATATATATATATATATATACTACAATGTTTTTGAAATACATTTATTTTGTGCTAAGTATACTAAAAATACATTTACATATTTATGTGCTTCATAAAAATACTCTGCAATTATACTTTTGGTATACTAAACTGGTATACTTAAAGTCTGCTAAATTTTGTGCTTAATGCACTTTACTTGTGCGGAAGTAGTGCTGAGGTCCAACTAAAGATATACTATATAGAATATTTGATTGTGCTAAAGTGGAACTATTGCAAGTATAGGCCTACTTCAGGTACACTTTAAATATCTTGCATTTAAAGTAGGGATGCACAATATTATCGGACCAATATCGGAAACGGCCAATAATGGCTTTAAATGTAAATATCGGCATGGTATGTCTTGCCGATAAGAGGAATACATTAACTCACATGTGCTCATGGTGTGCTAGCTCATATATTAGATCACGTCAACAGTGTGGCTCATTCTTGAAGCAAAGTTTTGCCCGAATGATGATTATATTCATTGCTTTGGATTGCTGCATTTAAACTGAGAATGCACGTACAGAATGAGCATTTGGTGTATGATAGCGTAAACAGTAATAGCACGTGCAGTGGCAGCCTCCCCCGGGTCCTAATGCCCGCTCAGTAAAGATTTTTTATTCCGTAGGGGGTGCTGTTGGCCTACTTCTAATAAAATTAAAGCAAAAACACAAATAATATTTAGACTGTGTTTCTGATTAAATAAAGCAGTAATTGATGCCATAAAATCATGAGTATGTTTTGATTTAAAGTTCAGAAGCTATAGCTTACATGAACAACAACAACAACAAACACAAACATGTCTCTTAAATTAAATAATTTTATATATACTGATTTATTCATTAATGTGTAATATGTTGTGAATGTGTGTAATGTGTAAGATTTTCAGAATTTTTACAACTCTTTTGCTTTAGGCCATTTACAAATTATAAATCTTAAAATAAAATGTTAGGTTTACCACTGCATCTTTCTGAAAAAGTTTTTTTTTTAAATGCAGCGAATGAATATAGTTTATTTATAGTTATTTTCAAATCTTCAATGTACTGTTATTATAAATGAACTTCATTGTGGTTTATTTAATTCTAACAAATAAGTTTTTGTTAAAAACTAACCAAAATTACAAATAATTTGCTTATAATTTCTGCACAGGAGAGACTTGGTGTTGTTTCCAAACAAAAGGAAATATATCGGTATCTGCATCGGCTATCAGCCAAAATGAGTGGAAAAATATCGGCATATCGGATATTGGCAAAAATCCAATATCGTGCATCCCTAATTTAAAGACTGATATTTTACATACAGTAGATCATAAACTCCTTATTAATAGTGATATTAAAACGCATTTTAAACATAATATTAAGAAATGTGCATTGTGCAATAAATGAAGTTTAATTATAATTTATATCAGTAAGTCTTACATGATATGTCAATAAAGATGTTAATGGATTTGACATATACTTAGTATGAAATAAATGTATTTTAAATAAGTTATGGCATAGGTTTTTTTCACTAGGGTACTGTTAATATAAGAATCATTCTTCTAAACAACTTCATGAAATCACGTCTAGGCTCACATCTCTCTATATGTTGACTATGTAGATGTAAAAAAGTTAATGGATGTTAAAGCAATTCTCCATCTGACCTTTTTCAGATAAGATAAAATAAAATAATCTATCTATCCATTTGGCACTCCAGTACTGGTACTTTTGGCATCCTAAATTATTGGTCTAATAATTATATTTTCTACAGATCTTCATATCAAAAGTCTCAATATTTGACCGTCATATATTCATATATTATTGTTGTTAGAGCTGCTGGTCCCTTTTGACAATGTCATTATCATCTTTTGCATATTCCTTACTCAAACACTTGTAGGCATCCCATGATACATGGTTATCATTGGTTACCTGCCTACAGAGCTCAAAGGAACAAAGGAGCGTGTTCATGTTCACTGCAGACAGAACCAGAGCCCTGTCAGTATCTGAGCACTCGACTGCAGATGGACACTCTGATAAACACAAGTACCTGGCTGCTAAATTACCTTTGGATATGAGAATCCCTCTGTATCACATTTTTCCCTATATATATATTCAACTTATACAGACAGAATTGAGTGTGAACTATTCACGAACTAGTCATAAATAGCATCAAAAGGTGTTATTCTTTGGTCTTATTGTGCACTTGGCTTATCTACATCTTTTGGGAATGTTTACAAAGTGAGAAAAAAAAAACATCATTGTCTTAGTACAATGTTCTTCTTCTGCCAGCTCTCATCACTTGATTTAGTTTGTCTTATCTTATATCTTGCTTCCTGAAAGCACATTTCCCTTACTGGAATACTGAGGCCTCACTGACTCTTTTATGTTCACATATGTGTTGCGTTGTTTTGATTCAGTCTGGTGCTTTAACCTCAGTGTCACATCGATGAGTTTATTGCCTGAAGGCATGTTTGTATCACCACATGCCACACTACTGTATCACCTGCTGAGCGTTTCAACAGGCCAGCTGCGTATTTAATTTTGCAATATCTGATTTCAAATCACAGTCAGAATTCCAGTAATCTGAAGGGCTCTTTGCCTGAGCAGAGGCCAGGCGAATATAACCTGAAATTCATGGTACATGACTATGTTGGCAGGATTTGGAGATAATGTTTTATCAGTAAAATGAGTCAGGATAGTTCTAGATACTTAACAGCTGAATAAGATGGCATCTATGAAAGCCTGTTTGAATTAAATCTCTCAGACGCTGTCTTGAATTGGTTCTCACTGGAATGAGTGTCCGGTGAATATTCTCATGTTGCTGGTCGTTGACCTCTGGCCCTTTTTAATCTGAGTTTGTTCTGCATGGTCAGGTGAAAACACCTGGTTTGCACATACCTCTGACTTGGAAGTGACAAGATGTTAATGGATAGAATACAATTACTTGACACAGACAGCACTATTTTACTGGATTGTAGGCAGTGTTAAAAACTGAGAAAATTTTCTGGGCATAATTAGTTTAATTCAACATTAAATTGTATATTGCATTATTATGTTTAGTTTGGGTCTCACTTAACTTTTCATTCACTTATTTATTTATTTGTTTAAAAAAAATATTTTATTTATTTGAAGTTTATGTTGATGTTAACATTAACCATAAATATTGGTCATAATATAGACAATGTCAAAATAAAATGAACCTGCAGGGGTTTTCAGTGCACATTATAAGCAAATCAATAAAGCAAGTTTTTCATGCATCTGTCACTTGATGCGTATCTTGATTTTTTTTTTTTCTCCATCCGATTTTGTTAAAAAAAAATGCATCTGGAGAATGAGTCTTTTTAAATATATGTGTAAAATGGATTGGGACTGTTGTTCAACCCTCATTAGATGAAGACTGTATGCCTCTCACCATCAAACCTGAACTAATTTAATAGAAAATGAACATGACACTCTCTGTTAACTCAATAAAGATGGCATTTCCCACTCCCAGTCCTCCCAAACCTTTCCACTAATGCACAAAGAGCAGCACTGTGTGCCTCTATCTTGATGTGATCTGCTGTCCAGAGGAATAGCTCAGTAAGCATAGTCTGTCAACAATGACACAGGGACAGATGAAGAATCTAGAAGCAATAAAACGTCTCGGTTACGTATGTAACCCTCGTTCCCTGAAGGAGCATTGCATGCTAAAAGAGACTGAAAACTTGACTGCAGTTTGAAAGGTTGAGTTTGCTGTTTCTTCATTTTATTTGTAATGGAAAAAAGAGAAATAGGAAGTGAATATAAAAAGTGAAGTGCTGTTTGATTGACTTCTTTGGAAATGAGTAACGTTACTCCATGAGAAATACTTATCCAAAGGGGTTTATCATGTTGTCATAACACACTGAACATGTTGAAAACAAACAGGCAACCTAAGAACAGGTTGGTGCAGTGTACCAGAAGTATAATGAGCCTGTTTCAAAGATAGACCGACTGCTGAAAACCCATTCCAGTAGTCTATAAAACTATAAAACCATTTCAGTAGTCTGGATTTAAAATTCTGTCAATTTAAAATTCTGAATACTAAATTAATCATCTTAAATTGACTGAAAGCATAACTAACTCTAGACAGAATACTGAAAATCCAAAAAAATAAAAATAAATAAATAAATGTACACCAACTACTGATGATCCAGTTCAGTAATCTGAAGACTAGAATTACTATTGAAAATCCATTTTAGTAGTCTGGCTGCAGAACTGAATGCTAGATTAACCTAGGGTTCAGTGAAATGTATGTTTTGTAGTCAATTTAGCTTTCAGACTACTGAAATGAATGTTTACAAGTTAGTCTGCTATTCATACTACTAAAATGGATTTTCAGTAGTTACTCTAATGTTTAGGCTAGACCAGGGGTGGCGAACGTCGGTCCTGGAGAGCCGCAGCCCTGCAGAGTTTTGCTTCAACCCTAATCAAACACACCTGAACAAGCTAATCAAGGTCTGAATGGTTACTAGGAAGCTACAGGCAGGTGAGTTTTAATTAGGGTTGGAGCTGAACTCTGCAGGGCTGCGGCTCTCCAGGACCGGAGTTCGCCAGCCCTGGGCTAGACCATAAGAATAAGTTTTCAGTATTTATCTATGCTTTCAGACTACTAAAATTTATTCAGTAATTTAGTTTTCAGAAATGAATGTCAATATTCTGAATGCGAAATTGAATACTGAAGTGGTTTAAGCAGTCTGAACACAAAACTGGCTATTAAGCTAATGCTGTCTTCCATTTAACTCTGAAGTTGGATGTCTGAGCTTGGAATGACGTCTCACCCAAGTGGACCATCTTTCAGTAGAGAAGTCAGAAAACCAAGATGGAAGCGTCAATTGTTAGCAATACCAGTTGATTAAAAACATAAAAAGCAGTATTTTGCACAGGTAATGCCATAGTATTATGTCCACAAGTTTATTGTTTTTTGAGTTTATTGAGACAGAGACAAAAATAAGTGTAACAGTATATACTACTATTTCTCTTCTGTTGATGTACTGAGCAGCCATATTGGATTCTGAAGTTGGAGTTGTTACGATTATTCCAAGACGGAACTCCAGCTTAGGAGGGTGTTCCAATTAAAAGTTCCTACTGGGAACTCAGAATTTCCAACTTCTGAGTACAAATGGAATGTACCACAACTACTGAAAATTACTTTTGTCATCTAAACGTCACAGTAACTGCTAAAAATACATTTAGTTTGAACAATACATAGACTAACTAGTAAAAATCAATTTCAGTAGTTTGGGAACTGAATTAACTACTAAAAATTCTATTTGAAAATTCATTTCAACAGTCTGAATGCTATATTTCGAAATCAATTTAATTTTTCTGAAAGCATTGCTAACTACTTTCTGTAGTCTAAACCTTAGAGTAACTACTGAAAATCTATATTAGTAGTTTGAACAATAGACTAAATAGTAAAAATTAATTTCAGTAGTATGAAAGCTAAATTGACTAGAAAATGTAAATTTCACTGAACCCTAGTTTAATTACGGAAAATTAATGTCAATATTCTGAATGCTGAATTTAATTGAATACTGAAGCGGTTTAAGCAGCCTGAACACATAACTGGCTGCTAAAATTTTGTTTAGTAGTCTGAACACTGTTAACTACTGAAAATCCATTCAGTAGTCTGAACACTAGACTAATTATTGAAATTCCACTACAGTAGTATGGCAGTAAACTGGGCTGTCACTGCTAAATATCCAGTTTAGCTTAAGCTTAGGATACTTAGTAGACATGGCGTCTACTTTGAAAAAAAACCACCCTCTGCACTCCAGAACTGGTCCCACTACATCAAGGTCTATATTGTAATCCCACAGGCTGAAGTGATGTACTCCTGCAGTCTGCCCACCTCCTCCCTCTTCCCCAAGCTGAATAAAGTCTTTTGTGTGCATGCGGTCCTTCTCTAAAGTGCGTCCATGTGAGAGCCGACTAATCCCAGCAAGCCAAGCAGAGGCCTGCATTGCTTTCAATTGCGAGTGGAACAGGAAAAGACACCATGACTCTAGACGCCCTCGCTGTGTAGAGGATGTTGAGTTGGACTGGACAAGACTACCTTTGGCAGCAGTGTGTCCCTACTGTCACCCCTTCTTGTTGAACAAACAAGAGAGTTTTCAAAGTCAACATGAAGCACTCTCAAAGCTCAAGTGCGCTCTCTGGGAACTGAACCTGCTCGTGATTACTGTTGGCACCTGCACTTTATTCTGGCTCATCATCTCTTTCCTCCACTATCTATCTTTCATCCCTCTCTCCTTTGAGCTGTCATAGCAGACATCTACACCCAGACACCATTATCACTGCTGGATTACCCTGATATGGTAACTGGCAGCGGTTCTTAAACGTTTAGGCAGACTGACAGTAATAAACTTTAGTTAGACTAGATACTCTATTTAATTTGATGCAAATGAAGTTGTTAAATGGATTTCTGTATTTTTTCCTCCACTGGATTTTTTGGAAGATGTTTCAATGGTTCCCCATGTTGAACAACTAACACCACATTGGTACACAACATTACACCATAGCTTTCTTTACGAAACACAAGCAGTTGTTGTAAAACTTTTTTTATTATTATTATTTATCCATATTGTTGCTCAGTGCAGCAAAGATGATAAAGACTAGCCTAAATATCTTCTTAAATAGTTCTTATGTAAAATTGTTGAAGAATGCAGAATGAATTCTGTTGTAAATCCCTTGCAAAAGACATTTACAGAAATTGTTGCAAAATTCAGAAGTAGTTCTGCATAAATCATTTACAAAGCTTTTTCAGAATAAATGCAAAATACAGAATACATTTATGTCTAAATAGTTTGTAAACCCATCATGTCAAATTTTACAATGCATTGTACGTAAAACAGTTCTTACATAAATTGTTTTAGAATAAGTGCAGAATGCAGCTGTGTAAACTGTTTGTAAACCAATTCTTGCAAAAAAATTTTCATAATGGATATTGTTTCAGAATAAATGCAGAACAAATTTCTGAGTAAACTGTGAATCCATTCTTACATAAATTATCACAGAATTAATACAAAACACTTTCTGCACATTAAATAATGGCTTTAAGAAGGATTCACTATAAAAATTGTACCTCTTTTGTTTCACAAATAAACTGCCCAATAAACAGACTGTACTTGTGTCACTCAAAGCCTCATGTTCATTTGAATCATGAATTAAATTGAACTGAATTAATTCAATCATCTCCGACAACTGCCTGTAGAACATTTGAGAGGTGCACTGTTCTATAATTGCTCTGTAACTTCCAGATGCGTCTCCACCAACAATCAGTAGCCTTATGATTGTCAATGAATTACAAAATAAATGCTCGTCCTCCCCTCTGCTCCATCTGTTGGTTTTGAAGCCAGAGGAGCTGGTGATGATGTCAATGAGTTGTAATCTCGTTTTACCCATTCATTAAGCGCCTGGTCCCATCTGGCCGACAGAAACACAGAGTGCAACTAACAACGTCTTGCCCTCATATTCCCTGCAGTGAGGGCCAGAGGGGTTCCGAGACGGGGTAAAGTGTGAAATTGGAGGTTTTGTATGTGTGCGAGAGTGTGAGTTAGAAGGAACCGCCACAAACACAACAACCACAAACATGTTTGAACATGGCCTTCAAAACCTTGCATAAAAGGGACCTCATCTGTCTAACCCTTTGTCAACAAAAGCCTGACGATGACAAGTGAAGTCCTTATCACAAAAACGGATTAATTTCTCTTGACAAAGAAGATTACAGCCACATTTCTGGACCAGGGTCATTAGCTGGAAGGCGAAGAATGTTTTATCCCCTCTCTCAGTGTCATTCTTCCAGGTTAATCAATGACTCTGAGGTGTGTTTTTATTTGAAACACCTTGAGCATTGTGCAAAGTACCAACAGAAAAAAGTCTCATTCATGATTTTATTCTGCTGAGAACCCTTTGCCACCTACTACAACTAGCAACTGTCCCAATTGTGCGACTCGTAAGGGCCATTTTGACTGTAATTTAACATACATTTTAGTATGGATGTACAGTCTTCGTGTAGTAAATATTAGCATTTTCTTACTGCTTCATTGAATACAACCTTATCGATATTTATCAGTTCATCGTTTCCCAGAGCTCATTGTGATTCTCATGCCAGCGGTGCATGTAGAGACAGATGCAAGTGTTTAGATCAGTCTGAGGGGCCTGTATGGAGATCACCGTCAGCATTTCACCTGTTCACACCTGCGTCCAGATTGATCTTATATACCTATCAAGTCACCCCACAACAGCTGTGTCCATTCTCCACTTCTATGGAAATCACTGTTTCATTGCCATCTGTACTATTTTCATATTAATGAAAGCAATTAATATTACATTTTAGGAATTTTCATAATATACGCTGTCATGAAATGTCAGATTTTGTGTCTGCAAAAAGCTCAGCTAGGTAGGAAATGGTTGCTTGGGACAACAGTGGTCATTACACACAAATATACAGAATTCCTGATCAACCAATCACAGTCAAGTATTACAGAGAGATGTGCAAAAAGTTAGATTTTTATGCATTTTAAAACATTTGTCAGTTCAGTAAAATGCAGAATTATACTTAATTTTAATTTATTAATTTATAAATACTTTAAAATAAATACATTATTTTTAATAATAATTATCACATATAATAATAATAATAAAATATAATATATACAATAAAACAGATAATAACAAAAAGTATTGTAATTACATACACCAGGATACTTAAAGTGCCCCTATTATGGGTTATGAAAGGTTCATATTTTGGTTTTGGGAGTCCCCAACAACAGGTTATATGCATTTATTTTTACCTTACTTGCTCAACGACTCCCAAACGATTCGTTTAACGATTCATTTTTCCAAACCCCTCCTTTGCGTGACGCTAATCGACAGTGATTGGTCTGATTGGTCTCATTTTCATTTCATCTTGCCTGTAATGCCTGATAAAGCAGCGTTTGTGAGCGCAGTGCTGCTTTGTGTACAGCCATTACCGGGGAAACAGCTATTTTACCGCTCCAAAAGCGGCACCTAATGGCAAAGAATGAATTTGCATTTTCATTCAGGCCAATGTGAAAAGACCAACAAGTGGGTGGGCAATATGCTATTGTTTCATGTTGACCTCAACATGAAATGGCTTGGGATTTGTTTTAAAAATGACTCGTTTCAATGATTCAGAGTCGACTCTTTCTTTTGAGAGACAATAACTTTATACACGGTGCACTTTCAGATTTAAAACTTGGCAGGATGTTTTCGTTCACTTAGAGCTGTGTTACACACTGCATGAAAGGTAATTTTCAAAAATCCATAATAGGGGCACTTTAACAATTCACACCCTGAGTATGTGTGTGTGTGTGTGTGTGTTTATTAGAGCAAGACAATAGAAAGTCGCATGGTTTTGCCTTACCGTACCTAAAGCAGGTCACTGAGTTGTAGAAAAGGGAGGGATTCATGGCGGGTTCCGCAAGTGTTGTTGGCTCAGTGGGCGGCACCTTTGCTTCCTTTGTTATGATTCAAACATTTGAACTTGAGGGAGGGCCATAATGATGGTCACATTGGCACAGAAACTGATTTTCATTGGCTCCTGAAGATATGTACCTCACCTACAACAGCCACATCTCAACTCATTTTAACGACTTGTTATAAACATTGTTGCCCTGGGCAGCATCTTGTAATGAAAGACTGTTTTTGTTTACTCGTATGTTTAATTTAAGAAAGGAACATCTATAGAAATATCCCTGATTTTAAACTATTTTAAACACAAATAAAGTAAAGCTGTTTAGGATGAGCATTGAGGTTTGTCTTATCTTGCATACCAGTTGTTTAGTCCTCCTTTGCCAATAAGAGGAAAACTCATTTCATTCCAACCCACCCCTGACACACTCTGAAACACACTGGACTGCTCCTCTGTCCTGTTTGTGTCAGATCACTGCTCTATGACCGTTGTGGATAATGACAGGGAATGCTAATGGCAGAGTTTGTTATCCCATGTTCTCCATGTAATTACATTAGTCAGCTTGAGTTACACAATACGCCGGTCTAAGGGGAAGAAACCATTGTCAATCATTTTGACAGCAGCGGGCATGCTGGGATATTCGTGGCTTTTATCCAATACCTGTGATAAGGTGAAGTGTGAGGCATATCGCACACTTAACAACTTCGCGTTAAACATCAACATACAAATTAAATTTATTTTGCTTATCTGAATGTTTGTGCATATGTGTGTATAAAAATAAAGTTTATGATACTGAGACAGTTTGTTGCAGCCTCGTAAAGTTAATACTGTTAGTTCATAAACTAATCAGTGTTTATTTTCGTTTATTTGTATTATCTTGATTAATGATGTGTAATGATAAGTGCTAATGTATCGTACTTTCATAGACTGTGACACCAGTTGACAGACTTGAATAATTAATAAAGCAATATACATTGTCAGGCTGTAAAGAAGTAGACTTATTTGTATGCATTGACTAACATACATACACATGTAAAGTACTTGATTATATTTTAACTTAATTTAAGCTAGTGTGTTATTCAATATAACATTTAATGTGCTAAATTCCAGCTTCATCATTACAAATGTGTTCCATTTTTATTTGAATATGACATACAAGTTTCAGTAGATTTCATTTTAGTGCATCATAATTGCTTTGTCAGTAAATTTGGCAGTACTGAAGTACATTAGCAGTACATTATATCCAGTTTGTGCTAAAGTGTATTTTTAAGCATTTTATTTAATAAGTACTCTTTTTATATGAGTTAACACAATTTGTTTATTCATGAAGATGACATGAGAGCATTTTGCATGACAACAACCTTTGACTGGTTATTGACAGCAACAGAGCTTTACATTGATACTAAGCGAACAGCTGACAGACTAAATATATACCACACTGCAATGTCAGGTGGAAATAAAAATCAGGAAAACACACTCCTTTTTTGTACTTTTGTACCAAACTTGTGAATACTGACAGGATATTTTAATGTAATGAGTGGGTTAAACTAAATAAGAAGACAAAGCTTCTTTAGAAGAAATCTAGTCAACATTTCTGATGACTTTGAATTATTTTTGTGTAGTTTGGAATCAGAGCAAGAGCTGCTGGTGATATCTATGATGATACATTGTTTAAAAACACATTTCCCCATTCTGAGAGAAAATACCTATTTGTTAGAGCCATCTTTCATCTTAGAAAAGCACAAAAACTAGTAAATATGATATTCCTGTTTTGTTAGGCATGGTGTCAACAGACATTTTCATTAGCATCCTCCCCTCTTGATAAAATGGCATTCTCTGTGCCTACATTGATGTGTCAGCTGATAGATTTAATTAGCAAGAAAAGCAGGCACAAATGAAAGTATAACGGATGCAATCACAGTTGCTGTGAAAGGAGTTGTCTTGCTCTTTTGAAACAAATAGAGCTTTTTTATGGGATGATATTAGGCTCAAAATGATTAATAGATGCACGCACAATTATCCATGTACTGCATAAAGTTTATACATGTATCTTACTAACCACAAACAAATACCTTTCAATTTGATTCTGTGGAATTCAGGATTAAATGATTGTGCAGCGATTTTTACAAATACAGACATGTTTGCGAATAAAAATGTTCTGTTCTGCATTAATATATAATAAATTGCTTATGCAAAAAGGAATCCATTCATATGTGGATCAGGTGACACGCGTGCATTAATTGATGTCTAGTTCAAGTCGATCTTGTTCGGTTCATTTGGATTTTGAGACTTCATTTTCATAGTTTACAGCATTTCACGTCCCCCACACACACAACTACCAACGAACAAGGCCCAGTGCAATTCATTAACGTGTACACGATTTGAAAAATTCGCAAATGTGTGTCAGTACACTGAAACAAATGCTTTTCAACCGGTGTCTGCAGAGTTAAGGATTACATTAATGTGCAGCATTTTGTTCGAATAGAGACATATTTGTGAATACAAATGTTACAGTTTGTATTAAAGTATCATAATTTGTGCATGTAGCGATTAAAATGTGCATTTGTGGAACAGACATGTTTGCAAATAAAAATGTTCTGTTCTGCATTAATATATAATAAATTGCTTATGCAAAAAGGAATCCATTCATATGTGGATCAGGTGACACGCGTGCATTAATTGATGTCTAGTTCAAGTCGATCTTGTTCGGTTCATTTGGATTTTGAGACTTCATTTTCGCAGTTTACAGCATTTCACGTCCCCCACACACACAACTACCAACGAACAAGGCCCAGTGCAATTCATTAACGTGTACACGATTTGAAAAATTCGCAAATGTGTGTCAGTACACTGAAACAAATGCTTTTCAACCGGTGTCTGCAGAGTTAAGGATTACATTAATGTGCAGCATTTTGTTCGAATAGAGACATATTTGTGAATACAAATGTTACAGTTTGTATTAAAGTATCATAATTTGTGCATGTAGCGATTAAAATGTGCATTTGTGGATCAGGCGACGCGCGTGCATTCATTCACGTCTCTTCTGAGTCGATTCTATTTGATTCATTTGAATTTTGAGACTTTCGTTCCGCTCTGCAAATAAAAATGTTCTGTTCTGCATTAATATATAATAAATTGCTTATGCAAAAAGGAATCCATTCATATGTGGATCAGGTGACACGCGTGCATTAATTGATGTCTAGTTCAAGTCGATCTTGTTCGGTTCATTTGGATTTTGAGACTTCATTTTCATAGTTTACAGCATTTCACGTCCCCCACACACACAACTACCAACGAACAAGGCCCAGTGCAATTCATTAACGTGTACACGATTTGAAAAATTCGCAAATGTGTGTCAGTACACTGAAACAAATGCTTTTCAACCGGTGTCTGCAGAGTTAAGGATTACATTAATGTGCAGCATTTTGTTCGAATAGAGACATATTTGTGAATACAAATGTTACAGTTTGTATTAAAGAATCATAATTTGTGCATGTAGCGATTAAAATGTGCATTTGTGGATCATGTGACGTGCGTGCATTCATTCACGTCACTTTAGCCTATAAAACGCTCGTTTAGTAGCTATAGTTTAGTTTAAGTTAATTTAATAATTTAATTCAATATAAACGTGCGATTACTGATGGCTTAAATGAGCGACTATATTAGCCCTTTTAATAATAATAATAATAATAATAATAGCCTACAAGGAAGGAATAACTGACAACGTGCCGTTGAATTACAGAAAGAAAGAAAAAAACAAGGTACAAGGTACAAGGTACATGAAGTTCTTGTTTGGCAAAATTCATATAAGCTATTCTGTGTCTTAAGACAAGTTAAGTTAGAACAAGTTTAATAAAACATCTTTTTTGTATTTCTACGGGCAGAGGAGAATAGCCAAACCAAATAGAAACAAAGAAAACACAATGTAACATTCATAAAACTGTACACAATGGATCAGCTATTTCTTCCTTGTAGACTATTATTATTATTATTATGCAAAGATGAAGAAGTTCAATAAAACATCTTTATTATATTTCTACGGTAGAGGAGAATAGTCAAACAAAAAAGAAACAAAGAAAACACAATGTAACATTCATGAAACCATACTCAATGGAATGCGCACATGTGAGTGGGGCTAGTGCCATCTAGTGGTCACTGATTTTCTTTGACTCAGCTGCGCGTGGATCGTGAGCTGTGTGTGTGTGTGGCTTGGGCATGACTAAAAGGGCGGAACGAAAGTCTCAAAATTCAAATGAATCAAATAGAATCGACTCAGAAGAGATGTGAATGAATGCACGCGTGTCACCTGATCCACAAATGCACATTTTAATCGCTACATGCACAAATCATGATACTTTAATACAAACTATAACATTTGTATTCACAAATATGTCTCTATTTGAACAAAATGCTGCAAATTAATGTAATTCTTTTCTGTAATTCGTTGAAAAGCATTTTTTTCAGTGTAGTGACGCAAAATTTTTCAAATCGTGTACACGTTAATGGTTAATGAATGGCCTTGTTCATTGGTAGTTGTGTGTGTGGGGGATGTGAAATGCTGTAAACTGCAAAAATCAAAAATTAAAATCCAAATGAACCGAACACGATCGACTCGAACTAGACGTCAATTAATGCACGTGTGTCACCTGATCCACATATGCATGGATTCCTTTTTGCATGAGCAATTTATGATATATTAATGCAGAACAGAACATTTTTATT
>NW_015540943.1:968655-968849 GCF_001515605.1 Sinocyclocheilus anshuiensis
AAATTTTTCAAATCGTGTACACGTTAATGAATTGCACTGGGCCTTGTTCATTGGTAGTTGTGTGTGTGGGGGATGTGAAATGCTGTAAACTGCAAAAATTAAATCTCAAAATCCAAATGAACCGAACACGATCGACTCGAACTAGACGTCAATTAATGCACGTGTGTCACCTGATCCACATATGCATGGATTCC
>NW_015540943.1:969137-1003046 GCF_001515605.1 Sinocyclocheilus anshuiensis
TAGTAACATTATAACTCATATTACTTTTATATCGTATTTCTGTCTGTTATAGAACATAAAAAAAACATCCTGGCATCATGTGACATTTAGATGCTGTGAATGAAACTTCATAATGTTTCACTTGATTATACATTTAGTCAGGAATTATAGTTTGGAGAAAGTCTAACTAGTAAAATGTGTACAAGTTATGTGAAAACTAATACAAGTAGGTTAATAAAAAAGACTTACTCATGTTTATGATCACTGCTGCATCAAGCCGCTGCATTGTTTTTTTCCTGAGGTAATCCAAAGCTCCTTGAGGTGAATTCTGTCTTATTCCTCTCAGCGTGACGCAAACAGTAAAATTAAAAAAACTTGAGGTCTTGCTGCTTTGTTTGCTGTGATGTGGGCGTTTACACGCCACGCGCTTCACGTGGATGATTATAATATCTATAGCGCACTCAGCGCGTGGGCGTGGTCGCATTAGATATAATGAAGGGAGACGTGAAAGACTGGACATCACGTTGGTTTCATATGGATTACTTTATCACAGAATATTTGCTTTCGATAAGACTTGCTTAGTTTAAAAGTAGACATGTCAAGCTTTCTATAGATATATCTCTCATGTCTCTTTGTTGAGTATTTGCTGAGTTACAGTTAATTTTAATGACGCGTTTCTAAATAAAGATCACGCAGACCAAGGCAGCAGACAGCGCACCATGTTTGTTTTCTTTATTTTATAAATGCACAAAGTTTTGTTGTTATTATGTGTGTATACAAATAAAAGTAGACCATTTACAAATTCGATTGATGTATTGCTCTTATCCGTAAGATCAAAACTGAAAGTGTAATTTAAGTTCTTTTCGGTGTTATCAGTTTTATTCGCAAACATGTCTGTATTTGTACAAATCGTTGCACAATCATTTAATCCCGAATTCCACAGAATGAAATTGAAAGGCATTTGTTTGTGGTTAGTAAGATACATGTATAAAATGTATGCAGTACATGGATAATTGTGCGTGCATCTATTAATCATTTTGAGTCTAATTTCATCCCATACTTTTTCTGCTCTAACATTCATATGTAATGAATGATGTTGTCACAACCAAGCTCTTGCATATATTGCTCATTTTAAACACAAAAGCCAAACGAGAACAACAACAAATCTGATAGAATTAGAAACAGCATGCAATCGGTGAACAAACTGTATCAGGTTCAGCCTATAATTTATAGTCAATGCAATGTGCTTATGTCATCAACTTCAGTGGACCAAATGTAGTGCACTACATATCAGACAGAGTTGGGAATGTGACCCATTTACTGGGAATGGTGACTGTCCCACACCCCCTTCTCTTGTGATTTATGGCTGTGATATAATTTAGAGACACATAACTCAACCCAAAGACACAGGACACCTCCATATTTGAAAGGCCTTAACCACATTGTTTTGCCGGGGGTATTAATTGGATATACCAGCTGTTCTGCAGTTGTATCCTTAGCAAAACAGAACAGTCAGTGCGGTTCTTGTGGAAGCTTCCTGTCAAATCCATCCTCTCCACATGAAAATAGTGAGATTCAGATCAGATGTATGGCTGTGCAACTTAAGACCTTTAATCGGACCTTGACTATATTATCTATACTATATTATCACAGGCAGTACTCCAGGCATAACTTTGTAATTTAATACAATGTTATTAGTTCAATATTCTGTGTGTTATATTTCTACACTTTATGAAGAAAAGAACAGTTGAAACGTTCTTTAAAATATCTTTTTATGTTTTACAGAAGAAAATCATACAGGTTTGAAACAACATGAGGTTAAATAGGCTACTATTCCTTTAAGGGTTTGGAAGTTTGTCAGTTGTACAGTGTAATGTCACAAGTAACATAAGAAAATACTTTTTTTTTTTGCACACTTGTGCTGAAGGTATTGAAAGGTATGGCCAGTGTAGAATGAAGGGTTGTTGTCTGTTGCTAAGCAATTTAACTGCCCACTGATCTCAGTGACATATAGTATGCATTAAATCAGCAAAGTGGAAGCAACTGTCATATCCTGAAAGCGTATAATTGCTAAATTTTGTCATTGAGTATAAAACTGTAGTTAAGGTCATGTACAATCCCATAATAAGTATTCCAATCGTTTTTGTAATTTTGAGGAAGAAAGCATTTACAGTATTTTACGGTTGTCAAGTCTCCATCATCATTTTTATGGCATTAGTTCCAACAGAGAAGATGAGTTTGTGTCCTGAAGCAAGATACCAAGATGATCTGTCTAATTGCGGTGCAACGTTATAGTAATCCTGTCTGTTAACATGCTTTCTTCTCCAACCCAAAACAGTATTTAGACTTTCTTAGTGTGAAAAGATAATACTGTTATCTTCTGGAAGCAACTGACTTCCAGCTGAAACATTCCAAAATTCCAGCATTCTAAGACTAGAGGCAGGTTGTGTTTTCATGAAATGTAAAACTGAATTATTAACAGGCAGTTGTTTTTATAATTTTTAGATGGTATCCACCAAGTGACGGCCTTCTGTACTCTCCGTGTGACCATCATCACTGACGAGATGCTAACGAACAGCATCACTGTCCGTCTGGAGAACATGTCCCAGGAGCGCTTCCTATCACCGCTGCTCTCTCTATTCGCCGAAGGTGTGGCAGCCGTTCTCTCAACTAGTCGAGAAGGAGTTTTCATCTTCAACGTCCAGAACGACACAGATGTCAGCGGCAACATCCTCAATGTCACCTTCTCCGCCTTGCTTCCTGGAGGAGCTCCGGATCGCTACTTCCCTTCGGAAGAACTTCAGGAGCAAATCTACCTGAACCGAACTCTGCTACAGAAAATCTCCAGCCAAAGTGTCCTTCCATTTGATGACAACATCTGCCTGCGGGAACCTTGCGAGAACTACATGAAATGCGTCTCTGTATTAAAGTTCGATAGTTCTCCACCTTTCACAGCCTCTGATACAGTTCTCTTCAGACCAATCCATCCGATTAACGGCCTACGCTGCCGTTGTCCGGCAGGTTTTACCGGCGACTACTGCGAGACCGAGATTGACCTGTGCTACTCAGGTCCATGCCACAACAATGGCCGCTGCCGCAGTCGAGAAGGAGGGTACACCTGCGAGTGTCTAGAGGACTTTACAGGTGAGTTTGCAAAACATTTTATGGCAGGGGGAGGCCAGTCATGTCTCTGGAGATCTACCTTTCTGTAAAGTTCAGCTCCAACCCTGATCAAACACAACCAAACCAGCTATTTAAGATCTTCAGAAGCACTTCATGATTACAGAAGGGTGTGTTTGATCAGGGTTGAATTGGAACTCTACAGCTAGGCAGATCTCCAGGAGCAGGATTGGACTCCCCTGTTTTATGGCATACAGAATTTGTGTGTTTGTCTGTACACTTGCAGGAATATGGTTTGTGGTTAGGGAGCGGCATTTTGTCAGGAGCTGAAGGAATGCTGAGGGAACCAGAGGGTGGAACTGTCAGTCATTTGGGGTAAACCACAAATAGGGAAACCACCAGAGCCACTGCCTTCAGAAGCAAAAGTCAGGGTGTCCTTGTCACAGGTGGACAAACAAGTGGAATGATGTGTCCACCTGTGAGGGACTTATTGAGTCTTGAGCAAAGATCATGCCATGTCAAATAAAGCTTTGTGTCTAAATGGCAAAATATAACATGAAAGACTTGCACAGTGAGGACTATATCTCATCAATCTCCAGTTCGGAGGCTCCTCTGCCATTCCTGACCACCTCCCCTTCTTTATCAAGGCCAATTAGCCCCTCTAATCATCTCCTTCAGTGCTTTGAAGGTCACAGTTCAACTCCAGATATTCTGCATCCATTATAATAGCGATGACAGCCTGCCTCTCAACATCTATCCCTTTCTGGCTTTCTCACATTAGAGGGAAATAGATCTGTCTATTTCCCTCCAAAAGAAAGATTATCCCAAGGAAATCAGGGGTCATTACAGGCTGAGAGACTGCCATCCCGTTCCCCTGCCACACATAAACACCCTTTGTCCAGATCTTGTCTGGATAATGGCTGATATATAACACTGCATGAGTTGCTTGTCCATCCTCAGTAACAGAATTGGTGGTGCCATAGAGGAACTCTTGGATTGTCAAGTGCTTCCATATGGAAAGCTGAGACTAAGTCAGGGCTGAAACTTTGATTTAAGGCCAGTATAGCAGTGCTCCTGGAGGGTCAGTGTCCTGCAGAATTCCGTACCAATGTAACCTACCTGTCAAGTAATTATGTACACCTTGATAATATAACTTTCAGTTTACAATTTTACTTTACTTCTGATTATCCTGTGCAGGTGAGAACTGTGAAATAGACACAGGCTCTGGACGCTGTGTCCCCGGGGTATGTAAAAATGGAGGTGAGTGTGTCAACCTGCTAGTGGGCGGCTTCACATGCAACTGCCCCTCTGGAGAGTATGAGAAACCTTTCTGTGAGATGACGACACGCAGCTTTCCTGGACAGTCCTTCATTACCTTTCGAGGCCTGAGACAGAGATTCCACTTCACTGTCTCCTTCATGTAAGTGCTTGGTTATATGTGGCAAGAAAATTGTTTATGACCTCTATGTCATGCCCCTGTTTACCTTTTTGTTACGCTGACACATCTGCCTGAAGCTTTGCATGCTGTAAAGTGTAATTTGTTGAAGAGGTTGCATAAGGAACCCTTGAGCTCTGTCTGGCTGAGCGGCATGCCTGGACTTATCTTCTACTCATTCTGGGTCATACATGGATAATCTTAATGTCAAGCTCAAATCAATTTTGCCCTTTCTGTAGAATATTTTTAGCCTGTTATCTGTTGGATTTATAAAGCAAGAACGACATATGGATAATTTGTTTAAAACTGTTGTAAAGTTGAAAATTAAGCTTCTTATTTATTAAGCAGCAAATGTTGAGACAGGGTCACTAGAGAAATATTTGGACTCCTGTGCTGTGTAAAAACAGGAAGGGCTATGTGTTGAGAGAGCACTATCAGTGTTTTTCTTTATTTGTATCATCTTCCTGTAGAGCAGCTGGTCTCTGACTCCTCTGCCCTCTATGAACTACTTCCTGTTTCTGGACTTACGTTAACTTCCTCTCTGATATTTTTTTCTTTTCTTCCCTTGATTAATAGATGCTATTTCTTCTGTCTGGCTTGGAGGTTTCTTGTAGCGCAATTGATTTAAGTATTGAGTTCTAGCATATGAGAAGTGCAATCAAACCTTGATAGATGTAAAGATTTATGAGGGGGCAAACATTTAATAAAACCTGTAGTTCTAGTTGTTCTGATCAATGTCTTTTTCTGTCCAGGTTTGCAACAAGAGAGAGAAATGCCCTTCTACTCTACAATGGTCGATTTAATGAGAAACACGACTTCATTGCTGTGGAAATCATTGAAGAACAGATTCAACTCACCTTCTCAGCAGGTACAAGTCCTACCACTGTTACAATTGAGAGGACCAGGTCATCGATATGATGAGCCATTAAATATTTTTATCCTTTGGCAGATAAACTAATAATCTGTATGTAACAATATGGGAAATGAGCATGCACAAATAAATATTCAATAATTACCAAAAAATATCTAATATTTGCCATTAACCGATATGGCGCCGATATTTTATTCATCCCTTTCCAAAGGATACTTTAGTCAAGTATGTGAACACAAATTATTTTAGCTATGCAAGCTCAATTTCAGATTGCGTGTCAGACCACACTTTCTCAGCATTCTACTGCTATAGCATTAAAGTAAACAACAAACAATAATGTATTCTGTGGCCAGTTTTTTCTTTCAGTTCAACTGCTGTTATGGCAAGAGCAACAATTTGAGGAGAGTTTTGCAGAGCATGTTAGATAAAGTTAGTTAAACTGTCAACGTTTTTACAGCTAGCTACGTGAATAATAACCGTCAGTTAAATTCACATTTGAAGGTAACTCTATCGTCCCCTCGAGTACTGAAGTTTGTTACAACAATACTAACACACCTTAAGCATGTACAAAAGGACCGTGCACTTCCAATATGTTAGTCAAGCGGTCACATATGCGCTTGTGCATTCATATAGAGTTCGTTTCAGTCTGAATGTCAGATTCACTCCTGGGACAGCAGACAGTAGTGTTGACAATATACGGTAACATGAGATGACATCATGCTACGGTAAACAGCTTGTTTGTGTAGCCATGTGTCACTTAGAGAGAGAATTGATCTAGGTGAATATGTTTACGACAAAGGATTTATATGTTGTAAAGTGTCCAAACTTTAATGAGGCTATGCAGTGACCCAGATGGTCTTTTCAACTTCTCCATGCATGTGCAGGGGAAGATACACACACACACAGACAGACAGACACACACACACACACACACACTTAAGCTCAGAGGCGGTTATAAATAACACAAGATGAGCACTGCCCTATAATGGGACTGTTAATCTTATAGCACACATAAATCTTTCCCAGCCAAAGAGAACAATGCTGTGTTATGCCGTGGAGCCTGTTTTACATGCTGTACCCAATGACACTTGCACTAAAACTGTTCTTTTGACCATTTCAAGGGGCTGGCCCACCATTCTTAGTTTTTCAGTGATCAAAGGGTGCAAAGGTGTACGATTTCATTAACAAAGATATCAGGTTTAAAAAAAACATCTTAATAAATATATAGCTTAGAAAATGTTTGCAATTGTTTACTAACAAGGCCACAATGTTTGGTTGTTCTTTACTGATTCTTTATGAATACCAGTAGGGGCTCCTGCCCTGGGTAAATATCCCTCTAAACCCAATGTACATTGTTGCTCCCCTGCCCTTTGAATGAACTCGATTGATGAGAGAGAATATCTAAACATGATTAATAGTTGTTATGTTAGCAGTTTTGTGCTGTAGCCACTAAGTGACTTTATATTGGACCAGAGGTTACAAAGCCACAATTTATACAAGAAACACCCTCATCGCATACCAAAACACACTCTTTGAGCTATATCTGTTTTTATGTTATACTCATAATTGTAACATGATCAACATTTGCAAGTCTTTACCAACTTTTCCAACTTACACATAATTAACATGCCACTGCAAACTAGAAACAAACTAAATGTATTTTAGTGAATTTGTTCGGACAGCAAATTTGATTGAAAAAAAGATTTACAGATTAATTTGAGATCCAAATTTTTTTTGCAAAATATTTAATTGCTCTTTTGTTGCGGTTTTCAACATAACCCATATTTTTATATTTATATCAGCACTTTTGTTAGTTGTAATTAGTGTAACTTTATTTGTTCAAGTTTCCTATGTAAATACTGTAGCTTACGTGTAGTTTGCGGCTTTTTGTTAGTAGTTTGAATAGCTAAGTCATTTTTTTAAAAGCCTAGCTTGAATGTGTTTATGACTTCTGAAACTGTATTTTACCTACTCATAATTTAAAGTAGCTTACATATACAATGCACATGCCTTTCTCCTGTCATTTAAATTAATATTTTTTTTTCCTGTCTTTCTCTCCCAGGTGAGGCTAAAACAACTGTCACACCTTTTTTACCAGGTGGAGTTAGCGATGGCCAGTGGCATTCGGTTCAGCTTCACTACTACAACAAGGTAAGACATTAAGTTTGTTTCGCTTTTAGTTATAGGAATAGTGTTGTTCCTGAAGATTCACTCTTATTCTGGAAAACCAGGACAATTTATGGATGTTGTTTGTTCCCACGATGGTTTTCTTACTATCCACTTGCATCTGACCTGAGGAAGACAGATTATTTTATTCACGGAATCTCCGTGTTTGACTTGCATTGCATTTCAGTCAACTGGAAATTGTTTTCAAATGTTTCCACACCCAAGGGCAACAGTGTGTTATCACAACATTGCATAATTAAGTCTAAAGGCACTTATTAGCATGTTTTTGCATGCGTTCTTGTGTTTGTATCTTGTGTTGCCCTCTCCATGTGACAGTCCCAGAAAGACAATCTGCTAACTGGAGGCCATAGTATTTGTGTAAAGCCTCAAAAGAACTAATGCACATAGGTAACAAAAGACACAGTCGTCTTTATTTCTGTCCTGTGATTCTCGACTCTTTCAAGCCCAGAACATCAGAAACTAAATATGCCATTGTGATGTGCCAGAAGTCTTCCTGCTTGTAAGAGATTCTAACTTGAGTTTCATAATACTGCTTTAAAGATCGTTTTCTGTGTAGAATGTCCTTGTACTCATATAAAGTGAGCAGTTGTTGGGGACGGAAACAATGAGGAGGTCTCGAATTTCAATGGAGAAGTTTTAATTTACTGCGAAGAGGGTAATGCAGTTTTCTGTAATGACTTTAATTGATGAAGATATCTCAGACTAGTGTATTGTTGGATGCTTCTAAAGATATGACAAGACAGAAAAGTTTAAAACACAGTTGTTTATAAAGCTATTTTAAATTTTACATTGGATTATTATTGGTTTTTGAACAAGCATTTGAACAAACCGTGTATTAAATTACTAGTGTTTGTAGTACACTAGTGGGGGGGGTTAGAACTTTCAAAGCATCTGTACTTGGCAACGACACAACACACCACAGCATTATGAGAGAGAGTTTTGGACCTGTAAACGCCTAAAAAACTAGTTTAGAATGAAGTGTAAATTGCCCCCTATATAGTATACTATGGGTTATGCAGTTTTTGCTTTCTATTTTGTCGTGATTGAGCACATACTAGTTTGAAGAACTCTTATGTCCAGCCTGAGTTGCTATTGGTGGAACACACACACACACACACACACACATATTTACAAGGCACTAAATAAAGACAACTCATAGTGGGTCCCACCATCCAAGTGGGAGTCCTCACACACGGCTGTGTCAAAAATACTCCACCTGCTTCCAACACACACACAGTAAAAAGTAACAGGGAGGCCAGAGATGCAGCAAGTGTGTGACAGCCTGCAGCTGTTGCCGAGTGTGCGCAGTGATTGACCATGGTGAACTGTTTAAACACACACACATTGGCACAGGAGAGTCACTCTCTGTGTGTGTGTGTGTAGGGTCACGCTTGGAGTTGGAGGTGAAACTGTCCTGAACCATGTATCGTGGAGTGTGAGAACTGTCAGGAGTGGGTATACTGTCCAGATCTAAAGACATTCCTCCACAATCAGTTAATGCTTTCCCTGATTATCACCTCCACACAGCGCCAGAGAGAGGCCATTTGGGATTTCAGAGGATTTCAGATGGAATCTGCTCATACTTTCACAACATTTTAAGGTACCGCTGTACTTAAGGGAACTTATAGAAAGACAAAGTGCTTTACTCATACCTAATGCCCAGTGCTTAATTTATGGGGTCAGAGGGTGAATATGTGGGTGGGTACATACTAGAGTTTATGCTGTGTCAAAGAACACTGCAAATACATTCATTTCAAAACAGAAGAAAAATGCATGAAGGTGACATTATGTAATGTGACCAAAATGTTAGCTTTTTATCCACGAACACTTTTGTCCAATAAGAATTTAAGAGCTTTAAGAGAAAATATTGAGAATATAGAGAATATCGAGAAACTTTAACCCACTTGCTGGGCAAAATTCCTTCAAACTGTTGCACCGCCATACCAGTAGATGACTTGAAAGACAAACTGACCACAGAAGACAGTTTATACCAGCCCTTCTCAAAGTCCGGACTCCGGGAATTCGATCCGGACCCGCCTCCACTTTTAGTATTTCAAGTGCATTCGTATCACTCAGACCTCTGTGGCAGACACACAGGGGCGCATGAATCAGTGTTGCAGTTTTTACCGACTTTTTTGTAAGACAAAGCGCATAGCAACTAGCGACATTTTGGATCAACCTTTTAGCTTTCATTCAGTAGAATAATATCACCGGTTTTGCCCCGCGAGTGCGAGGTTTTTCCCGACTGGCAGAGTTAGCAGCACATTCAACTGACCGAACCGCAACAGACTTGTGAATGAATGAGTACAAAACAGCGTTTCCAAAAACCTGTCACTGTTGATTGGGCATATGAACATGAATGTAGTTTGTCTGTAAATATGCACATATTTTGTTACACAGACGGATGTTTGTGCTGCATGATATAAATAAAGTAATATAATTCACTGCGTATAACAGCAATTCAAGATTTTTGCAGTTAAGTTGAAGTGACTTTACAGTAGGTTACATTGAAGTACTATTTCAGAAACAGAAAATATGTACATGAGAACTGCTTCATTGGGCATTTAGTTGTATAAAAAGTGCAGTACTTTACAGTTCAGCGAGTAAACGCGAGTACGACTTGATGACGCGACATTTTGGATAAACCTTTTAGCTTTCATTCAGTAGAATAATATCACCGGTTTTGCCCCGCAAGTGCGAGGTTTTTCCCGACTGGCAGAGTTAGCAGCACATTCAACTGACCGAACCGCAACAGACTTGTGAATGAATGAGTACAAAACAGCGTTTCCAAAAACCTGTCACTGTTGATTGGGCATATGAACATGAATGTAGTTTGTCTGTAAATATGCACATATTTTGTTACACAGACGGATGTTTGTGCTGCATGATATAAATAAAGTAATATAATTCACTGCGTATAACAGCAATTCAAGATTTTTGCAGTTAAGTTGAAGTGACTTTACAGTAGGTTACATTGAAGTACTATTTCAGAAACAGAAAATATGTACATGAGAACTGCTTCATTGGGCATTTAGTTGTATAAAAAGTGCAGTACTTTACAGTTCAGCGAGTAAACGCGAGTACGACTTGATGACGTAATGAATATGATAATTGCATATATAAAGTTGAATTGTTATATAAAGTTATAAGAATGTTTATTAAAAACAAGTTTTGTGATAACAATTATTTCGGACCTTTTCACGTTGATGAGAATTCAGATTCGGACCTTTGAATGTAAACTTCGAGAACCCCTGGTTTATACTAATGCCTGATATAGAACCCCTTGCGGCAATGCAGAGAATAGCGTTCTGACTAATTTCGGAAAAATATGGCTTTATTGTGTTTTTCTTTTTAGACATTTCAGAGTTTTGCTAAAGGCAGGGAGAGGTGGGGGTGTGGGTGGGTTCTGTTATTATTATGACAACAACCTATCTATCTAATCTGATGATGTGTGAATAGATGCTCCATTGATGTTATCACAATAAAGAAGGCAGAAAAGACATTTCTGAAAGACATCACAGGAATACATAAAATTTTTAAAAAATAATATTAACATAAGAGACAGTTGTTTTACATTAACCTATACTAATATTCCACGATATTGTTGTTTTTACTGTACGTTTGATCAAATATATGCAGTCTTGGTTGAGCATAATTTAAAAAAACAACCCAAACCTTTGATCAGTAGTGTATATTTTATGATTATCAGAGTATGATAGTGTAACAACATCAGATTATTGGAATCCGAATCATTGTGTGCTTCTGTATTTACAGTGACTACACACATTGCAGTTCTCACAGTTAATTTCAGACCTTTCATTTTCACCCAGACATTTTCCTGCAGCTTAGAACTGGATTCCAGCTTAGTACTCATTACGTACTGGATATATATTACAGACATTAATCTAAATTCCCAGACATCCCCATATAACTGTAGCTATCAGTCACTTATGAGTTTCAGCTGTTGAGACAAGTGCAATATATTTTTGTATGACGATAATATTTTAGGATGATTAATTTTAATACTCATAAATGGACAAATACATGTAGTTTGTCCTTGTGACTGTCATTTTTGTAAAAACTTCATGCGGTTATATTTAGATTAGTGTTGTGTGATATGCTCCATAGTCATATCGTCCTATCGTCAGCCTGTGAGATTGCCGATACACAATATTATCATGCTAATTTATTTAATTATTTACTTACCTAGTTTCATAGCCGGAGAGTGAACTATGTTAGTGTAATCTATTAACTACACATTATATCTTTTTAGTCAAGTAGCATATAGATGCCATGTCATAAAATATTTTTAATATCACTGAATTTGTATTTAACATGATAACAGTTTAATAAAAAAACATTGTAAGTTACTAATTATAATGCTTACATTTCCTCAGTTATTCAAACAGCAGCTACAGAAAACAAGCAAAGAATATTTACATTATCAAAAAAACATCATCACAGATCTCAGTTTAGTGTGAGTTTATGCACTTAAAAAAAACAACTCCCGTTATAATCAGTGAAGCTATCTACACTGTATGTTGAATAAATCTCTTATACTTACATCATATGTACATCTGCACTTCGTTGTTTATGATGAGAGAATTGGCGAGAGAGCAGAATTCAGTCAGCGAGCGCACGCACTGACCAACAAAACTCTGGTGTTTCAGCGATGACTCATCTGAACGCTTCTGATTGGCCATTGCATTTATAAACTCAACAGAATCGTGTGTGATTGGTTATAACGTAAAAACGCAGAAAAATAAATATGATAGAACAAATAAGCCCTACTATTAATTAGATAATAATACTAGCCTGGTAATAATAATAATAATAGTAATAATTATTATTAGTAGTAGTAGTATTATTATCATCTTGATATCGTCAAAGGCATCAGCCACAGGCGATATCTCTAACAATATCGATACATGATACTATCATCTATCGGCACAACCCTAATTTAGATCCCTACAGAGAATCGCTTAGTACTTAGGTGCGTATGTACATAGAAAACTGGAAAAGTGCATCATTATGTACTAAATAAAAACATAAAACCTGATATAACACAGGCCACACTGAACTGAATTCAGTTCAACTTGGCTTCATTTCTAAATCACTTTTAAAAATGAGATCAAAGCACAATGGTTCACAAAGCAGCTTAACAAGGAGGCAGTACTTCATGACTTACACTCACCGTGAGTAAACACGAGACCTCTGGGAAAAACTAGTTAGGAATAAATCATTTTCTGTTTTGCATACAGTAACTTGCCCAAAACAGTCTAGTTTGCCTAATAAAGACAGTTGCACAATATTGGAAGTAAAGTGAGCGGATTTAGGGTTTAAAGGCAAACAAGCAGCATGCAGGTCATAGTAAAGGGTGCCAGCTCACATTTAATTTAGCCTACGGATGGGTGTGACGGAAGCGGGTAGTCTTACTGGGAGGTCATGAACTATATAGATGCTGGAAAATGTTCAGTTAGTGGAATTTACCGTTACTTTTACTTTTACATGCTCATACACACATGTAGCAGTGGCGAGCGGTGACTTTTTTAACGGAGTATGCTGAGTGATAAGACCCCCCCCCCAGCTTTTAGGACACTCAAAAGGGATCACAGATGACAAATAGCTGAGAAACACCGTGGCAGGTGTCGATTGAAAAGTATACACATTTCCTACCTTATTTGTAAATGAAATTCATCTCCAATCCTTCTTCTATTGTTTCAAGTTTATCCATTATTCCAATGCAAGAAAAATATAGCTGGTTTTCCAAGTAAAAACCGCCAAATAAAGTTTACACGTAGTTACGTTATGATACGTAATCAGAGGGTGGGGAGATGGGGGGGATTCCCCCGCTCTATATGTCTCTGCATCTGGGAACCATGGTTACACAAGTAACCTGAGACGTTTGTTATTATTAACATTTTATATAGCCCACGTTTTTATCAACATTTTTTTTCATTTACCGCTTAGGCAATAACGGTGACAATAACGTATATCTTCAACATACGTTGTCTATGACCAAAAATGTAAGAAGATATGTTTTCAGTGGACTTTTAAAATTTGCTTTGCTTGAGAAAACAAAAATATACAGTTACAGTATTTTTTTCTTTTGATTTAGTCGAGTTGGTTTTGCATCAAACACAACGTGATTTTCGGCAATCGAGATGTGACAGCAACAGCACTTTTTTTCCGCTTGGGCAAGCGCTTTGCTGACAACTTACCTCGCACATTACATCTGCCGCAGACCAGCAAATCACTGAGAACGCGCTATAATCTGCTATAATCCTGACGAGTCATAGCAACAGAGCGGAGGCGAGAAAGCTGCGGAGAATCCGCTCGCCCGGAAGCAACCGCAACTGACGTAGTTTTACAGAAAATTACTGCCGTTTGTCAAATAAATCATTGTACGTTCTTATTCCTAACTCTTTAAGCTTTAAGTTACATTTCAAATGACAAGGGATCAACTTAAAATCATGTTTATATGAATTATCCCGTGAACATATTCTCTCAAATGGCCTAGGTATGCGGAGCATTCGCAGTTTATATGGATGGAACGCCACTGATATACTGTGTATATACAGTGTTTGGCTTAGTGTTATGTTAGTAATCATGTTTATATGTATTATCCCATGAACTTATTCTCTCAAATGGCCTGGGTATGCGGAGCATTCACAGCTTATATGGACGGAACGCCACTGACATGTAGTTATAATGAGTTATTTGAGTCATAAATTCAAGTGTAGTGAATCAAATGCACTGTGATTTAGCTAAAACAATAATTAAGTTCTCTTTGGATGAGTTTATCTAACAGAGCATTTTATACCACAGTGGGTGATGATAGGTGTAAAACGTCTAAGGGAGATTAAACTGGTTACCCTTTTTTGGGATTTGGGGATTATTTTGTATTTAAATGATCCATGTCACTCAAAAGGCAAACTGCTTGATTTTGGATGCATTCACGTTAAAGCTTTCCTAGTGGAACAAGTACATTTGACACCAAAGTTCAGTTTGTTTTTTGGGGGTTTAAACACCTGAATCTCCTCAAAAACGTAGCTTTAATGTAGTGTGTAATTGGTATGAAAACAATACATCTAAATGTTATCGATAGCATAATTAGCATCTTTAGCATAACTGTCACTAGAACTTGTTCAAACATCATTTGTATTTCTGCCTTGATGACACATCTAAAAAAATATATTTTTAGCAATAATATAGCAAATTTTGATCAGTTCAGTATTGACCTTCACTGCTCCGTTCGCAAAGTAAAATGCACACTTTTGTAAGACTTATATAAACATATGCGTAACATCACTGCACATGTGCTTTAGTGCATTTAAACATAGCTTGTGATGACTAAACATGGACCCAAAAGTAAAAGGGAGAAGTAGGTAAAACTTAACTTGGGTCGGACCAAGCAATCAAATCAAGTCATTAGTGGGGTTGGGTATCGTTTGAATTTTATCGATTCCGATTCCGATTCTGATTCTGCTTATCGATTCTGATTCTTATCGATTCCAATAAGATAAAAAATCCAATATAAAAAATGTTGATGTTGACATTTTGATGTCAAACATTTATTCTGACTTTTTACAAAGCATTCTGTTGCAGCTGAATAACACGAGCAAAAATCAGCAGCCTACAGAACACTGCAAGAGGAATTTTGCCTATGCTTTAAAAAAAAAATACCACAGCAAAAACAACTAAGATTAATATAAATTTCAAATATTAAAGTGTTAAAGACAAGTAAACAGTCAGTAATAAGATAGGAACAAACAAATCAATTAGCAATATCATAAATAAATACAACTGAACAAAATTTCAGGTGCAGAAACTGTAATTAAAATTTTTAAAACACTGCATCGTTTTCTTTTCATAAATAAAATATAGATTAATCAGTTAAAGTTATTAAATATATTCAGTCAAGATCAGTGAATGATTTTCTTTTGTTCTTTGATTAACATTAATGACAGGCAGCGTGTTTATTAGGCTGCTGTCTCTTTAACACCGCAGATCTAAAAATACTGTACATGTGTGTTTTCTTTCTCATCTGTTTACGTTCACGTATGACAAAAACGGCTGTGTTTATGATGATATACTGACGTAGTTTTCTGCATATTGGCCGACAAATATGAAAGAAGTCAGTTTCGGCCCGAAAACAACCTTTTCTACAGTGGAAATACACGGAACGGTTCGAGAACGGACACAAACCAGGAACCCGTACCGCGACCTCTGTTCTCTGAGCTTGCGCTTCGTGTGCGCTGCACACAAACGGCGCAAGTTCTTTCTGTTCCTGCACTTAAATCGTTTTTAATCACATTAAAATGCGAAAGCAGGAATCATTAAGCAGAATCGAAATGCACGCGTCTTTATCGAATACCCGGTTCTTGGAAATTTGGAACCGGTTCTAAAATGGAACCGGTTTTCGATACCCAACCCTAGTCATTAGTCCCTGATTATTTTAGTAAGTCGGTTTTATAGCACACAGGCAACTCTGTTACATGTTAATGTGCTTTGGGGCTGATTTTACTAGCGTCTGCTGCTACTTTAAAAGGGCTTTCAATATCTGTGGGGTTCAAGGGCTTCATCATACATTCTAATAGGCGCTTTCTCTCCCGTGGTCTACGCAGGACAGCCTGCACCTGCTGGACTCCAGTGGGGTGCTGCGCGTCCATCTCTATACCGCCTGGCTGGAGCTCACTCATAAGGAGGTACTATATCCAGTGACCTAGTGTTGCTCTGCGGTGGCGGTTCCTGCTATCCTTCCAGCCTTAGGGTCCATATTTACAAAGCGTCTCAGAGTCTCCCGGGATGCTTTCGGATCAGTTCTGCGTTCGGTCATATAGAGACAAAGGGCAGCATTGGGAGGAGGCGATCAAATCCTAAATCTGCTCATGTAGTTTGAGAAGCTTTGTGAATACAGACCCACATCTTCTTCTCTGACTCCAACAGCTGTGTCCAAAGAGATTAATTAGTAGGGATGGGAATCTCAAGGAAATGTACGATCGGGCTCAGTTTCCACTTAGCGAGTTTGTCAGCGCTTCCATTAACCGTTCTTGGGGATAAACTGTCATTTAAAGAAAAGAAAAAAAAACAGTAGTGGTGCAGAAAATAAAGATATGAGCTCGTACTAAACACTATTATAATGTGTATTTTAAACATTTATTAGCTACATTTAGTCTTTGCTATTTTTTCAGTATCATTTAATACAACAGAATTGAAAATGTATCTGTAGTAATTACAGAACGTAACACAGTGACAGGTCTTGGTTAATTTCAAGTTGGACATGACGAAAGTAATGACTACCACGAATAAGTCAAAAATTGCTTTTACCTATGTAGTCAAGGAGTGTTTTAACTAATTCAAACTAATAATCCAACAATGATTTTTGAGCATTTTTGGAATATTTATTGAAAAGAGTCATTCGTATTTGAATCAAACTAAACTAGTTATGCTGTGCTGCTGCTGAATAGAATACATTGTTGTGTATTCATGGAGTTCTGTCTGTGTGAGTTGAAGAATGCAGACTTTCAAGAACCGTTTGTCAGGAAAATCATTAAATTTCAGAATATTCCATTATTCCCCCATGGCTTATGGCTACTGCATACTGAAAAAAAATGCACAGATATATAAGCATACCCAATGTCAGTTAACCCAACAGCATTTTTTTTTTTTTTTTTAGGGAAATCAAACAAGATCTACTGAGGGAATATTTTGCTTTCTGCAGGCTGATTTAGGTTTGAAGAAGTCCAATGAAATGAATAATTGGTTTGAACATTTTGTTGCTGAACAAACTGTGTTCGGTGGGAACAGGCCTTTACATTGGTATTTCTTGAGTAAAGTGTATTGGCTATTTGATAAATCAACAATTACTTTTGTAGTGTTAACCAGCTCCCAGTTCTTGCTTGTGTCAATATGAGGAAAATTTGTTTTCTGTATTCCAGTCTTTCCTGTATTGTGCGAACACATTTTTAGTGTGAGAGAAATACAAGAATTTGAATGAAGCTATCAAATAGAGGCTTGTTCACAGCATTAGTTTATAATGAGGGCCCAGACGAGACTGAAGTATTATGCGGATATTTTCTATTTTTGTCACCATAGGTCAACTCAGGTAACTACAGGAGTAAGGTTAATATTTGTAGGAATGTTGCATGGAGGAATATCGTGAAACCTTTCTGTAGCGTCTGGACCAATCAAAAACACAATTTTTCATTTGATTTAACAAATCAGTTATTCATTAGATTAACAAGTCGTCACAGACCCCTCACCCAATAGACTGGGCGCCGGGAACCATGGTTACACAAGTAACCTGAGACGATTTCCCTTATGAGCTGATTCGCTACACTTTCCCATATGGAATACCAGTGTGTCTCCACCACATGCAAAAGGTGTTGAGATCACCCACATGCTTTAATGAGGGAAATGGGACAGGAGAGAGGATGGGACACACACAGCGAGTAAGCACGTCACACCCTGTCGAGGAAGGGAGAATGACATCATGACACTCCGTGCAGCTATACAGAGCTGCTGCTTTTTAAAATCTCTGCTTGAAGAGGGTACCTATAGAAAACATGACGCAGTTGACTGAATTCTTGTAGTTAACTGTAGTACAACTACTTCTTGTAGTCTGTAGTTTTGAATTTAAGGTTGAGAATGCATTTTTAAAAAATGTGCTTACTGAACCATAGCAAAAAGTCTCAACTTTTACAAATATTAGTTGTGAAATTTTTACTATGTGATGTTCAGGTGACTAGCTTCTGTTGACACGCTCAAAAACTGTATTCGGATCAGTGTGTAAAAGAGCAAAGATGGCAGAATTGTAAACACATACGTCATGCGTCAACCAAGCAACTACCAATGAGGTTACTGGGAATGCTTAGAAACAGCTTTACACAGGAATTATTTACCTCTTTGGTTGTGTCAAACACAACTTAAAAGTCATCCAAGAACATGTAAATCTTTAAAGGTGCCATAGAATGCATTGATACAATATTTTAAATTGTTCTCTGATACCTACATAGAAGGTATGTGGCTTAGGTAAGGGCAAAAATCTCCAGAAAAGGTTTTACATGTCCATTTACAACCCTAGGATTTGTCTCTAGATGAAATGGTTTGTTATTACCTTATTTGGAAGGGTCATGAATAATAATGTTGAGCTCTGCTCTGATTGGCTGTTTCGCAGTGCTTGATACAATATTTTAAATTGTTCTCTGATATCTACATAGAAGGTATGTGGCTTAGGTAAGGGCAAACGATCTCCAGAAATGGTTTTACATGTCCATTTACAACCCTAGGATTTGTCCCTAGAATGAAATGGTCTATTTTTATCTTATTTGGAAGGGTCATGAATAATAATGTTGAGCTCTGCTCTGATTGGCTGTTTCACAGTGCGGCTCATTTCAGTAGCTCACACAGCAGGAAGGAAACAGGGAAAATATATATACTGTATATATTTCAATACTTTCTCTCACAGTTATATCGTTGGGTAATATTACTTGTATATAAAATGCGGACATCAGGGAGCCGCTATTAATATGCGCGGCATTGAAACTGCTTTTGAATGCACGATCACGTTTTACTTTCACTTTCAAGATTTGCGATAGCACGTTCTCTGTGTAAAATACAGCGGCAGTACTTACCACACATTTTACAAGATCAGATGTTTGTCAGAGGTGCTCAGGATCTGTAAATCATTCGCCATCATCCTCAGTCATCTCTCCTTTCGTTGTTTATGTGGTAAGTGAAATCTTATGTACCGTAATGTAACAGGCTACCGCTAGCAAGCAGCTAAGCATGTCCCTTTAGTGGCACGCGTTATTTTATTAGAACACGTTATTTGCTTTCCGTGCCTTTCTGAATACAGACACCAACCCATCCCTGCACATCACATCCCCTGCACAGCCTGGAACATAACATTTATTTCCATGATCTGCCATTTTCGCTATTATCCTTGCTTGTTTCTTCACAATACCTGCAGAACTTCTGATGATTTGGCTGTGCAGGTCCGGCTGGCCTAGAACATGGGCGGGTATATGCAAATGTCGGGGGCGTACATATTAGTAATCCCGACTGTAACGTCACAGTCGGTGTTATGTTCTGATTCGCCTATTTTTCAGTGGTCTTTTGCATGAACGAGATCTACATAAGGAGGAGGAAACAATGATGTTTGAGGCTCATGGTATGTCATTTCCATATACAGAACTGTTATTATTCAACTATGCCAAGGTAAATACAGTTTTCCATTCTATGGCACCTTTAAAATAACTCCTTCATTTCTTTAAGGTTTCTGATTAGCTATGTATCTGTGTGATATCTTTCCCACAGACCAATGGATTTAGGAAGAATTAGTATATGACTTTTACATTAGTACATTAGTACATCCAATCACTCAGGATAAGTACAAATGATCTAAAGTTCAAAATCAATTGTCCACATAAAGCTGTTTTTGTTGTTTTACCTTCAATCAGTAGTGACATAATTGGCCCTGTTTATTAAGAGAATTAGCAGTGAGCTACTGTCAAGATGATGAAATTCATGTCAAGGGATTTTATCAAGAATGACTGCCGATTTCTACGGTTTGTATATCTTATTCCCGCTATTCAGCTGTCATTCACTCTAGAAAGCTCTCGCCAGAGGAATGCACTCAAGCTGAATGTACGAGCATGCCTGTTTTACTTTAGAACAGACCGTTATGACCTACTGATTCATCATACTGTGGTGTACAGGAGGTCAGATTCTTTGAAGTCTGGGCACTTTTGGAGTACCAATCAATGATTCATGAGAGTTCGTAGGCAAGGTCTCCAGAGTTATTTTTCTCCATTTTAGTTATATATACAGTATCTATCTCACAGAAGTGAGTACACCCCTCACATTTTTGTAAATATTTTATTATATCTTTTCATGTGACAACACTGAAGAAATGACACTTTGCTACAATGTAAAGTAGTGAGTGTACAGCTTGTATAACAGTGTAAATTTGCTGTCCCCTCAAAATAACTCAACACACAGCCATTAATGTCTAAACCGCTGGCCACAAAAGTGAGTACACCCCTAAGTGAAAATGTCCAAATTGGGCCCAATTAGCAATTTTCTCTCCCCGGTGTCATGTAACTCATTAGTGTTACAAGGTCTCAGGTGTGAATGGGGAGCAGGTGTGTTAAATTTGGTGTTATCGCTCTCACTCTCTCATACTGGTCACTGGAAGTTCAATGTGGCACCTCATGGCAAAGAACTCTCTGAAAAAAAGAATTGGTGCTCTACATAAAGATGGCGTAGGCTATAAGAAGATTGCCAAGACCCTGAAACGCAGCACGGTGACCAAGACCATACAGCGGTTTAACAGGACAGGTTCTGTCCAAACTATGGTCGACCAAAGAAGTTGAGTGCACGTGCTCAGCGTCATATACAGAGGTTGTGTTTGGGAAATAGACGTATGAGTGCTGCCAGCATTGCTGCAGAGGTTGAAGGGGTGGGAGGTCAGCCTGTCAGTGCTCAGACCATACACCGCACACTGCATCAAATTGGTCTGCATAGCTGTCGTCCCAGAAGGAAGCCTCTTCCAAAGATGATGCACAAGAAAGCCCGCAAACACAGACACTTATCCTTTCTAATTTAATCCAATTTTAATGTAAAATAATCTTGTCGGTTAACAATCGGTTAATGAGCATCGGTTAGGAAAAATAATCGAAATGAACATCCCTAGTCAAAATAATGTATTCATTTGACATTTTTCTGTTAACACAGTAGGAAAAGTGTCGCAGAGAAAAATAAATAAATACGACATCATATAATAAAATATTTACAAAAATGTGAGGGGTGTACTCACGGGTTTCAGGTTTCTAAAGTATTGAACACATTCTGCTAAAGCTCCATTTAATTTTAAACATGTAAAACTGAATTTGAACTTGAGGAACTATAAAGTATAAAGAAACGTTTTTGCGCATCATAGTGGTTATCCGCCATAACATTAAAGCTGAAGTGTGTAATTTTTGTGCCTCTAAAAAAACATATTTGTTACTTGAAACAAACATTAACTGAAATAACACCTTAAAAGTATTAAATACCTTAAAAGTATTACAGTTTATGTTACAGCTAGTTGCCAAAGCAACATTTCTCATGTTTATGCAGTTTAACTTATGGTACTAAAATAAGTATGTATTTCAATGATATTAAAATAACACTGCACCAAACATAACTGCAATAATGATACATTTTAAATGTTTTCCAAACACTCCCTTCATCTGCCGATTTCACCCCATTGCTTGAATGTGCCACAGAGCGAAATTGGAGCTTTTTTGGGGAAATCAGACAACCATTTGTTTGCTTGTAGTTATAATACTCTGCACATTAAAATGGGATATGATTTAAGAATAATGCCATTTATTATAGTATAGTAGTTTGGCTATCCGTATTGGCAAAAATCTGTACAATCTTCTGTTAATTCAGAATACATTATAGTTTTGAGGTTTGGTCTACCCAGACTGTAAAGAGTTTTATTATGTGACATGAATGTCTTCAGTAACCTGTTTGCTAAGGAGAAGTGGACAGCACCTGAAATAAGAGACAGCTTTGTACCTGCACGCTTTTCCTTATTAAAGGCGAGTTTTGTGGATTACGCACATAGCAGGGGACAAAAGCACACGTCCATCTCTAACTGTCTGGAGCACAGCCGAGCAATGATAAATGAGATGTGTTATTGAGACACATGAGTTTAAAAGTGGTCTCCATGTCCCGTAGGCCAGCCGACAACACCGTGCTATGTGTATGTCCTGAGGGCGTGTGTGTGAACCAGGGCCAGTTCTCTTAAATTATTCACAGCTCTAGGTTTACACAGCCGGAGGGCGGGTGAGGTAATGCTGTTTGATAGTGAAGAAGATCAGTGTGACAAAGACACCCTCTCCCGTACGACATTCATACCCAGGCAGATTCTGCCATGATACCTGCTTCAGACACAATTTCTCTGAGGAGAGAAAGAAAGTTTGTGTGTGTGTGTGGTGATAATGAGCATATTTCCTTGATATAATACACAAAAGCATCTCTCAAGCTAGACTTCCTGTATTGTAAAAATGACCCTCATGACCTTAGTTGTCTCTCTCTCTCTCTCTCTCTCTCACACACACACACACACACACACACACACACAAACACTTGCATTTGTGATTTACGGGGACTCCATAGGCGTAATGGTTTTATAGACCATTAGGGTTAGAGTTAGGGTTAGGGTTAGTATAAAAACCATTAGGCGTTATGGAGAGTCCCCGTAAACCACAAATGCCAGTGTGTGTTTATTTTTATACACAGGAAGTGTACTCATAAACCATGTTTACGTTGTAGTACCCATGTCATTATACACATTTGTGTCCTCATAAACCATATATACCAGTACACACACACACACACACACACACTTCTGAGTGAGTCATGAATTGTTGAACCAATTCATTGAAATAATCAGTGAATAATAATAAATTAATCACTGAAAATAAATGTTTAAATATATCTTAATATCCAAATATATCTTTATAAACAATAAATAAATCATCTTAATTACTAAATATTAATTATTATTTAATTGTGAGACACTCTTAAAATCTTAAAAAATGCTTGCAAACATTTAATGTGACACAAAGAATGGGCTTGAAATACTAAAAAGGTAGTAAAAAAAAAAATAACCAGCTTAACATACTCACATTCACAGCTCTGAGAAAGCTGTCATACCTGAATATATTTCACGAGTAATGCGAAAGTGTAAGATGCCTCTGTCATCAGTTTTTTGGTGTTTTCGTAGTTTTGTGTGTAACCAAATCCGTTGATTGACATTTTGCACTAATCTCTCATAACACAGTTGTCTTCCCATTTAACTGACAGGCCAGTGGCAGCAGCGGCGGATTTATCTGAAAGCTGAGCGGTTTTACCTGAACTCCAGGGCTTCCACACAAGCGTTACTGTCAAACCCGAGCTCAGTTTGCCCCTCTGGGGAAAACACAAGCCATTTAGAGCAGTTTACAGTCATGTTCTCCTGTACTGACTTGTGTTAGCAGTGGAAACACTGAGAAACAATGTTGTGAAGGGAGACGTTCGCTTATCGGTGATTGATTCTTACTCTTGTGCTTGTAGTACACTGGATGGGCTGAACAGTACATGTCCAGAACAGATCATTTGAGAATGTGAAACTTAAGAATCCTGCTCAGAGCAGGAACATTGATGTACCCTTAAGACTGCAATTTTGATCCCTGCACATGAGCTATCAAATGTACAATGTGCCAGTGCCAAACATCTCTAGAGCGTTTTTCTCATAGAGTTGTGCCAGGCCACCATTGTTGTGCCAGGCCCATTACACCTTGGCTTTATTAATATTGCTGATGGATTAGGAAACTGAACAAAACTTCATTTGTTAAGGATCATTTTTTATTTTTTTTTTACTTTAAGCAATCAATATAGTTTAACCTTCAACTTCTGGTTCAATTAACAAGGTGATAAGATAAGATAAGATAAGAACAAAGCTTTTGTAATTTTGTTTCAGTATAGTCTGGGTGGACTCGAGAGGATGTTTTTTTTGTGTGTGTATTAGAGTATGTGTATCTGGAACATCAAACTCGTTGATTTCTAAAGAACATGAAAATCCTGTTTTCCATGATAAGATTTTTTTTTATGCAATTCTTTCTTCATACATCCCCCCTGGTCTGTTCGGGTGAAATGAAGGTTTGAGTGAGCCTCTCTCTCTGACCTCATCCTCTGTCAGAAGCTGTTGGGATCAAGTGTGTTGCCATGGCTCCAGCAAACCCTCCGTCCCTAGAGAACCGTGTGTAGAGGTGACAGGAGTTTTCAACACTCCAGAGAGAAAGCCTTAGCTGGAGGCCTCTTTTAAAGGAATAGTTCACTCAGAAATGAAAAATCGGTTATCATTTACTCACCCTTGTGTCGTTCCTTTTCCATGCAGTTACAATGAGGAAAAAAGCTTTGCAAAAACACCATAAATATTATACAACTTAAATATTACACAACTTTACGACTGTATTTTAGTTCAGCTCAGATTCACACTCTCTTTGACATATTTACAGTATATTTATATACGTATAAATCTAATGTTTTGGTCAGCCATAGCCTAGCTAAGGAAAGTTTTAAAAGGTCAAGCTGATTTCACAGAAGAATAACTCGGGAACCAAAGAGGGGGAGAGGGCAGCACCCTGCTCTTACAAATTAATGCACACAGAGGGGGGATTTATTATGAGCGAATTGCACCTGCAAAAACTATAAGCATTGTTTCAGCATTCATTTAACAAAATGTATCATGCAAATCAGATTATGGTGCAAGCACACCCACAAATGTAGTTTTCAGTGGTCAATTGTGTCCTGTACAAAGAAAAAGACAGTATATACATAAAATACGCAATATTTGAATGAATTCTATTATTTAATATTTTAATTTTAAAAACCTAAAACTATTCAAAATCATTTTCAGTCCTTGAAATGGAGCTGAAGTAAAACGGAATAAAAATTAGACTTAAATCTGAAATAAAATAAGTTTAAGTTGAAATACTAAAGGGACTACAAACTGAAAATATAAAAATAAAAGCTTGTTCAAAATATGAATAAATACTATAATAGTATATAAATAATACTAAAATAATTTACTTACATATTACTTAAATAATACTTCATATGAAAGAGTTTTGCGTCTGATTAAGTTGGGTTAAAGTTCAGAAATAGGAAATGTATTATTACGTAATAATATGTGACCCTGAACCACAAAACCAGTCATAAGAGTACATTTTTCGAAATTGAGATTTATACAGCTCCATCTAAACGCTGAATAAACAAGCTTTCCATTGATGTATGGTTTGTTAGGATAGGACAATATTTGGCCGAGATACAACTATTTGAAAATCTGGAATCTGAGAGTACAAAAAAAATCAAAATATTGAGAAAATCGCCTTTAAATTTGTCCAAATTAAGTTCTTAGCAAAGCATATTACTAATCAAAATTAAGTTTTGATATATTTACAGTAGGAACTTTACAAAATATCTTCATGGAACATGATCTTTACTTAATGTCCTAATTATATTTGGCATAAAAAAAAAATCAATAATTTTGACCCATACAATGTATTTTTGGCTATTGCTACAAATATACCCCAGCGACTTGAGACTTTGTGGTTTTGTGCTCCAGGGTCACATATGTGTGATTCAAAGTTAAAATACAATATCCTCCATCAAAGAGAAATATACAGTATATACTGTATATCTGCATATATTGTTATCCTTATCAATTTAGCACCAAGTTAGACCTGTGAGAAATCCTCATTTCATATGTACCACCTTCTCTGTGATGAAACCAAATCCCACATCTGCTGTGCTGGATAAAATCACCTGCATTAGTCCGCCTCACTGCCATATCACATAGGGGAGGTGTTTGGGTGAACAGCAATGAAAAAATCACACCCCTGATCCTCATTCATTTAAAGTAAGACATACATATGCAGTGCTTTAATGTGCAGATGGATGTTGAAGAAGCAGCCTAAGGTGGAAACCTCACACAAGTAGACACCTGCCGTTGTCAGAAGATGGGGGACGCATGGTATGCAGCCCGACGCTGAGATCAAGTATGATTGAGATACTGAGTTAGTAAAACACTGGTAGCTAATATTTTTGTCAAACAGCTGACGGGAATCTGTACTGTACAAAACCTCCAGTCTTCATAAAAACAGTATGGCGGTACCTGCCCAAACAGCGCTCTCATCTGTGCCTAAGGTACATGTTTGGAGCCCCACTTGTTTTCTGTTCTGCCAGTAACGTGTGGCATGTAGCCAGAACCCCCAGAGATCTGGAACTGCCCCCAACAAACCCTCTACTGGTGAGGTTACTGCCTCACCAGAGCGGTTTATAGACCTCTGCTGTTTTCACAGAGAAAGAACAGAGGAAAAGTCGGATAACAAGTTCAAAGCGAGATTAGTGATACTTAGGCTAATAGGTTTTAGACATCAAACACTGTACGTCAGTCATTTGAATTCCACGGTTTCGTTGTTTTCAAGTATCTTTTTTTTGTAGATCGGATATTTTTGTACATTTCAAAAAGTATTTTCGAAAATGGTTTGTTCGCAGGTCTGGGAAATAGCAAAACATAGGGGGATTCTGGGTAATGGCGTCTTTGTCTCAACACAGAAGTCTTTGTTTAGGTCCGTCGGTCATTTTACACCACGCAAAAGAGCAAACCAGGCTAATCTGACTCAAATTGCACCCGGGCGCATGAGGGTTTAAAATTCAAACAAACCCTTAGGAAAGAAACAGTAGTGAGATCTATCTATCAGTTGTTCATCCTAGAGAGCAATGAGTTAAAAGAAGAGAAAATGGAGACTTTGTTGAAGTCTCTTGCGTCTCAGACTTTTCTGCTGAGAAGAGATTTCAGGACTTTCAACAATGTATTAAACTGTGCTCAGATGTGTCAAGATGCAAAAGCCTATAATCAAAAATCATAGAAGATAGTATGAACTCAAAATGACACAAACTGAGACCTCCATAATGTGTCCTGAGCTATGAAAGAGCATATCTATAAGCAATATACAGTATATCCATTTTTTATTATACTCCTACAATAATTTTTCATTAGCAAGCTATGTATTATATGTATAAAGAAAAGGAAAGCCACTTCAGTCAAGAGAAACAATATAAAGACTTGTTTCTGGAATAACATGCACTAATGAATCATGAACAATAAACCCAGGAACATATATTTCGAAGGTATTCAGTCAATTTTGAAGTCATGTTCCAGGTCACTCTGCTAATATAACAATACATTTGGTCTCATTCAACAAATCATGAACCGTGTCTTATCAATGCTTTTTGTGATTTTTCGGATGGCGGCTTTCTAAAAAATAGTGGTTTCCTGCAGCGTTTGGCAGCTGGAGTGTTGTTATTCTACTCCACTGATTAAGAGGTCAGATAAATGAGTTGGTCAAATCAAGCAGCATGAAGCTGAGCTCCTAAATCAATACTTGACCCGGTTTATTGTTGACTGTGTTGTGCTGTACGGTACAAAGCACACAGTTATTGTGCTCAAAGTCAGGTGATATAGGTGATTTTTTTCTCAAATCAGTTGTAAAACCGTTCTTCCTTAAGTTATCAGTTCAAAGCAACAGTTCATATAAGAAAGGATGCATGAACAGTTTACGTAGAAATGTGTTAGTTCTGTTTCATGAATGAGACCCATTAAAGAAAGTAAATTCCCAAGTTGATTATGTAGCACGAGTGTAGGATTAGAGATATTTTCAACAGACATGAATTTCAACTAATCACATTTTTTAAAAATATTTAAATATAAATTTTGCTCTTAAATCTTGAATCTAAATCTAAATGTTCTAAAAGTTTGATTAAAACTCAAATTTGTAATTAAACATAAATTTAAATCCTACATATAAATCTACATGTCAAATCCTAATATAATTCTCTAAAGGGAAGTCGTGGCCTAATGGTTAGAGAGTTGGACTCGTAACCCAAAAGTTGCGGGTTCGAGTCTCGTACCGGCAGGGATTGTAGGTGGGGGGAGTGAATGTTCAGCGCTCTCTCCCAACTTCAATTCCACGCCTGAGGTTCCCTTGAGCAAGGCACCGAACCCCCAACTGCTCCCCGGGCGCCGCAGCCTAAATGGCTGCCCACTGCTCCGGGTGTGTGTTCACGGTGTGTGTGTGTGTTCACTGCTGTGTGTGTGCACTAAGGATGGGTTAAATGCTGAACACTAATTCCTAGTATGGGTAACCATACTTGGTCACATGTCACGTCACTTTATTATGCTGTAAATATGAAAAATAAAAATATAAATGTTAAGTGTAAATCTTAAATGTAAGATTTATAAGTAATTATCTAAAAATAAGTAAATAAAAAAGCATGCCATACAAGTATACAAAGTGAGTATATATACAAGTGGTTCCAGATTATGAGCGAGATATGTGTTAAAAGCACCAAGCATGACCACAGATATCCATCTGAATAATACCTCACAACCTCATATCCTGCTAAAAACAAGCCAGATTAATGTGGCAAAATACACTTAAAGAGTGTGTTTCCCTTGAAAGACAGACTCCTTTTTTTAAGATCTTTGAAGGTGCTTTTGTCTACTCTGTTCCCCTGATGGGTTTTGTGTCTGATACCACACCCTTTAAGATTCCCATTCTATTCACCCTTCACATTTCCTGAGAAACTAATGAAATATGCCTACGGCTAGACAAACAGACAGAGTGAAAAAAAAAAAAAAATATTAAAGAAATTTTATATAGGTATAAGTGTATAATTTTAGGTAATTTTTTAAACTATGGGCACTTTTGGTGTGTGCTTTTAAAATATAAACATTAAAACACAATTTTTTACGCTCTTATTATTAGAAGATGAATTAAATAAACTGCTAACAATGGCCAGCATCATATGACATTTGTCATCCTTGTCGTTTTGTTATTTTTTATTTATTTATTTATTTATTTTCAATGATATTATTATTATTATTGTTATTATTATTTTACAACTGTCATGATCAAATATAATTTCCCCTTTCCACAACATTACATTTTTTTATTTTTATTTATTTATTTATTTTTAGAAAAAAATAATAAAACAATAAAATTACATGTCTTGTACTTCTTTGCCTTGCGTAACCTGGAGACGTTTCCCTTCAGGAACTCGAGCTGCGTCGAAACGCTATGGGAACGAGTATGCCCACGCCGCCAGACTTACAAATCCCTGCCTAGTGTGGAAGAGCACAGCTAGGGCGAGAGAACAGAAGAGCCAGGAGTGGCTCACATATCTAGGCCATAAAACCTGGCGAACGTGAGGGGCGTGGACCAACCCGCAGCGTTGTAGATGTCCTGCATAGACACACCTGCCAGAAAGGCCTTGGAGGCCGCCACACTTCTAGTTGAGTGAGCCTTGACTCCCAGAGGCAAGGGGAGATCAGAGGACTATTAAGCAATGGAGATGGCATCCACTATCCACCGGCTGAGGGTCTGTTTTGTAGCAGGAAAACCTCTCTTAGGGGGACCGTAGCACACAAGTAGTTGGTCCGCCCTTCTCCACATGGCAGCTCTGTGGACGTATGTGTCCGGTGCTCGCACTAGACACATACAATTAGGTTTCTGCTGCTTATGTATATATTTTCATAATTTTTAAAACATAATTCCAATTTTATAAATATTGAGATGGCATAAATCAGATGAGAACATTTTAAGAGCCTGGTGTCTAGACGAGAATAAAAAGAAAAAGGCAAGAATCTGCAACACAGCTTGTGATGTAAATGATTATTTGCAGTTTGAACCCTTGTAGAAAAAAAAATTTAAATTAGCACTTTAGCTATGTGACCTGTATTTGTGACCCGTGCTAGCAAAATGAGTCGGAAAATGCACGGGCTAATTTTGAGCTACAGGTTAAAAAAAAAGTGACAAATTTAAATTTTGGTCAAATTTGAAGTATTCACAAAAATTTGTTCATTAAGCCCTCATCTAGTGGACCCAAATGCTCCAAATAGTAATTAAACATCTACAATTATCTTTATTTCTATGTTTTCTGAGAGGTGTACCTTTTTCTTCTGTTCGCTTCTTGATGACTGGTGCTTCCCCTCAGCGTTTGGTATGGTTGTAAAGTGCAGTATTCCAGCTTTGTGAATATTCATAGTGAATTCTCGATGGCACAGTCTGAACCAGTGAAATGTGATGTTCAAACCCATGCTCATGAAAACAAAACGATCGTGCTGACTGACACATTCGAAGTGTGCGCATAAAGATGCATCTCTCAGATAGAGCGCGATCCCAATATACACAAAATGACAGTATTTCAAGATATCTGTCTTGGCGAGTATTCACGCAAACATAATGTCTTAAGTGACCTTTCCGTTAAATGTTGAGGAAAAACCTCTGATGTGTAACATTTTATGAGATCTGTGCATTACAGTAGGTCTTAATAGAGACAGCCGTCTATCTCATTAATGTTAATCTGACAATAAAAGAAAAGAGAAAATCACTCGCTGCTCTTGATTGAACTGCTTTTGTCATTTTAATAATCAGTTTATTTGTAATGAATACACTAAAGTGATTTTTACATTTGATTAGCCTATTTGTTTTTCTTATTTGAATGCTTCTGTTAAGATATGATGAAAAAAGTAATGCGCTATTTAATTAGCTTATTTTTTATATTATATTTGTTCTACTGTTTATTTGCATCTTTGTTCTAATTTTTAATAACAAATAAAAAAATAAAATAAAATAAATAACTATATTGTGACTATTAATATTGCAATTATTACTAAGAAAAGAAGTGGAGGAAAAGATGCAAAGTTGCTAGGTGATTTTGCTTTGGAACCTTCAGAAAACTTTAACTTGATTTTTCTCAAAATTGACTTTGCTGACTCAGTCGACTTCAAATGGGGTGTAGCTCAGTCACTTTTTGGTCGATTCTAACGAATCATACATAATTTTGAAGGTTTTTTTAATGGACATTGTGAAAATCAAAATAACTCATATTTGAAAATTTTCTCATTGCGACTTATTTTGCCAGCACAGGTCACATTTACTTATTATGGTAATAACATACTTTTAAAGAACTGAATATAATGTTTTCAGACACTTAACTGCATGTTAATTGTATTTAAATATAAATATATTTGTATTTATCTATGTGTGTGTGTAAGTACACTTTTTAATGGTGAACTTGGAATTTCATACATTTAAAATACATTCATTTTAAAAGTAATATTGAATATCTCATTATACTTAAAGGTGTCATATGACTTTGCTGAAAAGAACATTATTCTGGTGTAATGAAATGTGTTTATGTGGTTTAAGGTTCAAAAAACACATTCTTTTCCACATAATGTACATTATTGTTTCTCCTTTATGCCCCGCCTTTCTGAAATGCGTTGATTTTTACAAAGCTCGTCGTTCTGAAAAGTGAGGTGTGCTCTGATTGGCCAGCTATCCATTGCGAGATTGGCCGAATGCCTCAAGTGTGTGACGGAAATGTTACGCCCCTTACCATACTGTGATGCCGTGTCTCGGAGCGACGAGACAAAAACATTAAAACCCATTATAAACGAGGCATTTGTTGCATCCAGTGGGGACATAATTATGGATTATAATGACTTATACTGTCTTTTTACGCGTTGCCTATCGCTGCATTTGTGATCGTAGAAATGACAAACAACAAGCGCTACTCTACACTGCTCAAAACTCGCGTTTTCTTTAAAATTGTAAGCAAGTGCTTTACATCTGCTTTAGTAAATTAGACAACACTAAAATAAGTATAGTTCTTTAAAGCATGACAAAGCATTATTAAATCATAATAAATTAAAATTTTATAGTAAAACTTTATTACAAAATGCACTCTTTAAACGTATGCCTAACAGTCATGAAAGTGTACTTAAGTGGCCTTTTATTTCATTAATATTATATTATCTGCAAGTACAGTTTTAAAATGATGCTTTTAAGATGAAGTACAGTACAACTGCATTTTCAATACATTTACGAACACTTTTTTTTGTCCACATGGGTTGTAGAAAGTGGGTGAAAAAAGTCTTGCTAGTTTTGCAAGAACAAACAACACTCATTGTCTTCAAAAAGTGTCAAAATATAGTTTCAAAATGTGTTTCTGTGAAACTGTGCTCATGCTGTTTAGTTTTAATTTAGTTCCTCTTGCATTATCAGCACACATTTAACACTGCAAAGCTGCTTTGATAATCTGTATTGTATAAAGCGCTATATAAATAAAGGTGATGACTTTAATCTGTAACTCTTTTCCATTTCTTCTCTTTTCAGCCTAAAATAAGTCATTTGGGGTTGCCTCAAGGTCCGTCGGGTGAGAAGGTGGCAGTAGTCGCGGTGGACGACTGTGACATCGCCATGGCCGTGCGGTTCAGCAGTCAGATCGGCAACTACTCCTGCGCTGCCCAGGGCACCCAGACGGGACAGAAGAAGTGAGTTGATCCCTCTCTCTGTGTAAATCAAACAAGAACTCATTCTCATGATAATTAGTCTTTGGTAATTGTTCATAATTGCACTTTTGTTTACTCTCTCACACCCATTCAGAGTCCTTCAGGACACACGTCCAAAAATCTTTCATTTGTGAAAGATCTTCTTATACTTTAGGTGGCAATTGCAGCATCAGATGTTGTTGCATGCTGAAACACGGCTGTGGATTAAAACACTTCAAAGAAAGAACAACAGATAAATGTGAAGGTTTAAACCGTAGCTGTAGTCTGATAAGCACCGACCTGTTTTATACTGCATGGCAACATTCCATTCCCTATGGCTCTGTTGTCATGGACACAGTGATTGACAGACTGGCTAGGAGTCATGCCTTCTTTCACCTGTCTTCTTTCTTATAAAGCTTTTTATCATGCTGTGATATTAAAGGATATCAGATGGGGTCACATATGAGAAAGTACTATGGTAATCTTATTGTTTTATGATAATATACATCATACACTAATGTTCAAAATTTTACTGTTGGAATCTATATGAAACTTATTGGTCATATAAATGTTTATGTTGTTGGTGAATTTGATATTGCCAACAAAATACTATTATATACATTACCATTCAAAAGTTCGGGGTCAGTGAGATTTACTTTTTTTTTAACTTAAAAGAAATACTTTTAGCAAGGACACATTTGTCACACCCCTGTGGACTGTTGATTGTGGTTTCTCCCTCTGTGTCCTTATTTGGTTGTTCCTGTTCTCATTATTAGTTAATCACCTCATTGTGCTAAACTGTCTGCCCCTCGTTATCTGCCCTATATCAGTTCCTGTCTCTTGTATTCTAGTTTGTCGGTTATTGTTGATGTCTGCTCTACCCTTTGTGCTACGTGTGATTACCCTGTCTGGATTACCTGTTGTCAATTTATTCAATATTATTGTATTCGTCATCCTGCATGATCTCTAGAACACCCCGCCCGTGACAGAATAACCAAGCTAAAACAGTGTAGCTGTCATCCAAAGATGGTCCTCGGGAGGAATTTGCCGCCTTTGTGGAGTGGACTCTGGCGAGAAACGGGTCGCCCCTCACCATCGGCCCCGTGGAGGATCTCGCCGGAGCCACTTCGGACCCAGAGCCCAGCCCACCATCTCCCCTCAGTACGGAGCATCAGCCTGAGCCCACCGAGGACGGAGAGCCATTTCCCGCCACGATCAACGAGCCACTTGGTCGGGCGTCGACCTGCCATCACCTCTGGACTCCTCTCCTCTGGCTGCGCCTCGTCGCTCTGTCACACCGGCTCTGTTGGGCTCCTTCCTCCCGCCAGCTCCACCTTGGTCCTCAGTTGCTCCGTCTCGGCTCCCGATCTCCGCGCC
>NW_015540943.1:1003560-1027621 GCF_001515605.1 Sinocyclocheilus anshuiensis
ATTAGTTAATCACCTCATTGTGCTCACCTGTCTGCCCCTCGTTATCTGCCCTATATCAGTTCCTGTCTCTTGTATTCTAGTTTGTCGGTTATTGTTGATGTCTACTCTACCCTTTGTGCTACGTGTGATTACCCTGTCTGGATTACCTGTTGTCAATTTATTAAATATTATTGTATTCGTTATCTTCGTTGTCCTGCCTGATCTCTTAGAACACCCCGCCCGTGACAACATTAAATTAAACAAAGGTGACAGAATAGACGAAAAAAAAATCACAGCTTACGGCTTCCATATATTATGCAGCAAATGTCTTCATCTGGGATAATGTTTTTTGAACACCAACCAGCATATTAGAATTGTTGCTGAAGGATCATGTGGCAACTATTTAAAATTACATTTTAAAATATTTTAAAATAGAAAACGGTTATTTTAAATTGTAACAATGTTTCACAATATTACGGTTCGACATTTACTAATACATGATCAAAAGTGTGTGAGTGTACAGAGTTTTGCGCGGTTAGAAAAATCTGTTTGCGCAAGTACTATGCTGATGATGAAAATCATGTCACAAGCACTGCGCACACAACCTAACGTATGCATAAAAACTCAAGTATAATTTGAGCTTTAGCGTATGCATACAACCGAATGCATAGCCTTTTAAAATATGCTCCATTTGATAGTGTCTATGAACAGAGGCACCCGACAAATTTGCACTAGAAAGGTTCATCTTTGTCAAGTGTCTGCGATTATTTCTCTCACAAAATTATGAAAGATAAAAATATCTTTGAAGTCTTTGTAAAATGTATTTTAAAGTAGAGTTACGAGTACCTCTTAACCCCCTCACACAAGTGCTTGCCAATTTGTTGTTGCTGCTGTTTCCAGCCGTTTGTTTTTGTTGTTCTTGGGCCACCTTACCAACTTGTGGACCAACTAATTAGTAAAAAGGCACATGAAAAATCATGCATACTGTACTGATTCGCACTGTACACATATACTAGCATGAAAACCAAAGTATACATGCAGGACAGCTCACTAGATTGCCATTAACTTGTTGGAGAGTTTGTTGGCACATTTCAAATTTTTTTTTTCCCCTCTTCAGGTCTTTGGATCTTACTGGGCCTCTTCTGCTTGGTGGGGTGCCCAACCTTCCAGAAGATTTCCCCATATGGAACCGGGACTTTGTGGGTTGCATGAGGAACCTGATGATTGACAGTAAATCCATAGACATGGCCAGTTACATCGCCAACAACGGCACCACTGAAGGTCTGACACAAACCATAACAATTCAAAATCATAGTGGGCATTGTGAACTTGTTTTTAGATTGTTGTAACTCAAAACCAATGCATTTATTTATTGTCAGGTTGTCCAGCAAAGAAGAACTTCTGCTATGAGGGTTTGTGTCAGCATGGGGCTCAGTGTGAAAATAAGTGGAACACCTACTTTTGTGACTGTCCTGAAGGTCGGGGCGGCAAGAACTGTGATCAGGGTAGGTGGGACTATTTGGTAGCGTGCCAATGGATATGAATGCATGTGCATGCATGTGCTGAGCATCCGTGTATGGGTTTGTTATTTTGAGCTAGGTGTTTATTGCTCATGGACTGAAAGGAAGCAGGCAGTGGCGTTAATGTGATGGTGTTTCCTGAAAGGGAAATGTCTTCTCAGATAAGCATCAGTCAGGATCTGCTTTTTCTCTTTGTCTGCCCAAAATCAACCTTACAGATATAAACTCCACATACTCAATAGCAATATTTGAGTCGATTTGCCAGTGTTTTTCACATAATGCCTGTGCTCTGTGCAATAGTGTAATCACTCGGTGCCAACAAAATCAAAGCTTTTACAACCTGTTGTTTTGGCCTTTTGGGTCAAACCAAATAGTGAAACCAGATGTAATTTAGGTTCTGATTTATACGAAAGAAAAATCCTCAGATAATCATCATTTGTAATTGTTATATGCTAAGGCAGCATCCTAAAAAATACATCATAAGTGACCACTTGTTAGCTTGTTGCGAAGTTAACGCCTTGATACTCTAATAAATGTAGAAAAGACAAGACTCAAATATTGGGTAAACTAGTCAATTTTTATTAGATTGAACTATTTTTATCGATACTTCTCACTAATTAATATTAAAATGTAAGTATATTGATATGTTTATTTCTAATCTGTATTTTTCTCTAATTGATTTACACTAGCATGATTCTAAGGAAACAATTTGATTATCTAAAAAGCATACATAACACACACAAATGCTAGGTGAATTGTCCAGTTTTAATAAATTTTTCTATTGAGTGATATTTGAGGTGTCGCAATATACCGATAGCCATGATATTTTAAAAAATTAATATTGTTTTCATGTAAATATTACACATTTGATAGTATCATAAATAATCCAGTGCTAAACTCCCTCTTCATCTCTCTGCATTTATGTTTTGAGTGTGATTAAATTGCCAGAAAAAAAGAAAACAAAATAAGTTAAAGATGAATTTGACTGATTTTTTTTCTCTCGAAATTTCTATAGATATTGTGATAATGTCATTATCGTGAGTTCTATCGGGAGCCACTATTATCTAAAAGCTAATATTGTGCCAGCCCTAAATAACATATATTAATAATTTTCTCTCAACTAGTCAGTCTAGATTAAATTTAGATTGTACAGTTTTAAGTAATTATTGACCTATATTGAAACTACCTTTCTTATCGAAGGTTTTGGAGAAGGTGGTTCTATCTCAACTTGCTTCATATTTAGATTTGAATGCTGTTATAGATATGTTCCAGTCAGGTTTTAGGTCTCTCCATAGTACAGAATCTGCCCTTCATAAGGTTTTTAATGATATTTTATTCACAGTTGATTCTGGAAAGGTAGTTATCCTTATAACTACAATCTCACAGCTGCATTTGATACCGTTGATATTTTATTGCAGCATTTGGAAGATGTTGGTATTAGGGGTACTGCCGTATATTTGTTTAAATCATATTTAAAAGATAGATCATTCTCAGTTTGCCTTGGAGATTTGTGTTCTTCATCAGCTAAATTACATAGTGGTGTGCCACAGGGGTCTATACTTGGGACTATTTTATTTTCATTATATATGGGCCCCTTGGGCTTAATTTTTCGTAAATATAATATTATGTATCATCTACAGTATATGCAGATGACACCCAGTTATATATTCAAATAGATCCAAATGGCTCTCATTCCTTTGATGGACTTGTTCAGTGTTTAGGTGAGATTAGAGCCTGGTTGGCAAGCAATTTTCTTCATCTTAATACTAATGAGTGTGTTGTCTTTGGACCCTCTTCTTCTTCCAAGGAAATTATAAGTAGGCTGGCCTCTATGAGGTTAAGTGTTTCAGATCATGTTAAGAATCTGGGCGTTATAATGGATTCGGCTTTAGTTTTAGATAAACAGGTTACTAGTGTTGTGAAGGCTACATTTTATCAACTCAAAAGAATAATTTCTAAGCTGAAATCAGTTCTCTCGTTTAAGGACCTGGAGACTTTTATTCATGTTTTTCTATCATCACGCATTGATTATTGTAATTCTTTAATATTGGGTAAACTAGTCCATTTTTATTAGATTGAACTATTTTTATCGATACTTCTCACTAATTAATATTAAATGTAAGTATATTGATATGTTTATTTCTAATCTGTATTTTTCTCTAATTGATTTACACTAGCATGATTCTAAGGAAACAATTTGATTATCTAAAAAGCATACATAACACACACAAATGCTAGGTGAATTGTCCAGTTTTAATAAATTTTTCTATTGAGTGATATTTGAGGTGTCGCAATATACCGATAGCCATGATATTTTAAAAAATTAATATTGTTTTCATGTAAATATTACACATTTGATAGTATCATAAATAATCCAGTGCTAAACTCCCTCTTCATCTCTCTGCATTTATGTTTTGAGTGTGATTAAATTGCCAGAAAAAAAGAAAACAAAATAAGTTAAAGATGAATTTGACTGATTTTTTTTCTCTCGAAATTTCTATAGATATTGTGATAATGTCATTATCGTGAGTTCTATCGGGAGCCACTATTATCTAAAAGCTAATATTGTGCCAGCCCTAAATAACATATATTAATAATTTTCTCTCAACTAGTCAGTCTAGATTAAATTTAGATTGTACAGTTTTAAGTAATTATTGACCTATATTGAAACTACCTTTCTTATCGAAGGTTTTGGAGAAGGTGGTTCTATCTCAACTTGCTTCATATTTAGATTTGAATGCTGTTATAGATATGTTCCAGTCAGGTTTTAGGTCTCTCCATAGTACAGAATCTGCCCTTCATAAGGTTTTTAATGATATTTTATTCACAGTTGATTCTGGAAAGGTAGTTATCCTTATAACTACAATCTCACAGCTGCATTTGATACCGTTGATATTTTATTGCAGCATTTGGAAGATGTTGGTATTAGGGGTACTGCCGTATATTTGTTTAAATCATATTTAAAAGATAGATCATTCTCAGTTTGCCTTGGAGATTTGTGTTCTTCATCAGCTAAATTACATAGTGGTGTGCCACAGGGGTCTATACTTGGGACTATTTTATTTTCATTATATATGGGCCCCTTGGGTTAATTTTTCGTAAATATAATATTATGTATAATCTATATGCAGATGACACCCAGTTATATATTCCAATAGATCCAAATGGCTCTCAATCCTTTGAAGGACTTGTTCGGTGTTTAGGTGAGATTAGAGCCTGGTTGGCAAGCAATTTTCTTCATCTTAATACTAATGAGTGTGTTGTCTTTGGACCCTCTTCTTCTTCCAAGGAAATTATAAGTAGGCTGGCCTCTATGAGGTTAAGTGTTTCAGATCATGTTAAGAATCTGGGCGTTATAATGGATTCGGCTTTAGTTTTAGATAAACAGGTTACTAGTGTTGTGAAGGCTACATTTTATCAACTCAAAAGAATAATTTCTAAGCTGAAATCAGTTCTCTCGTTTAAGGACCTGGAGACTTTTATTCATGTTTTTCTATCATCACGCATTGATTATTGTAATTCTTTATACAGTATATACCTAGGTATTTCACAGGGTCAATTATCTTGTCTTCAATTAGTACAAAATACTGCTGCTAGACTTTTGACTCGCACAAAGAGGAGGGAGAGAATTAACCCCAGTTCTGGTTTCTTTAGACTGGTTGCCTGTAAAGTTTAGAATTGAGTTTAAGGTTCTTTTGATGGTTTTTAAAGCGCTGCATGGTATTGCTCCAAAATATATTGTTGACCTTTTGATTCCTTATCAAAATACAAGAAATATGAGATCCTCGAGTCAGATGATTCTTCATGTTCCTAAAACTAGATTAAAATCAAAGGGTGATAGGGCTTTCTCAGTGGCTGCCTCACGATTATGGAACCCTCTTCCAGTGCATCCCCATTTGTGGATGCTTTTAAGTCTAGATTGAAATTGTATCTTTTTAGTATAGCTTTTAAAATTGATTAGAGTGATCAGAATTTTATTTTTAATTTTTGTTTGTGTGATGGTATGTAATGATGCTGGAAAGCACTTTGGTCAATGGCAGTTATTTTAAATGTGCTATAGAAATGAAATTTGTATTGTATTGTACTGTAACTCTTCCACCATGCTTGTTGCAATGCATTCTGGGATTGCCATCTCTCTTAAAGATACAGCAAAGCTGCCTTAGATTTAGCTCAAAATGAGGTATCTTAGAACATAACATAATTTAGACAGCTCTTTAGGTTTTGCAACATAATTTAATTGTCAGTTTTGGAGTAACTGTCAGTCTAGATTAAAATGACTGTTCCCACACATGCTCACAGCTACAGGAAATACAGAACCTTCTGTTCTTACCTCATTCTTTGGTGGATTTGTGAATTCAGTGCTCTTGCGGGTTGGGAAAACATGCTTGTCAAAGTTTACAGGCCAATAAATTTGCCACATTTTCCATCTTTGGCAGTCAATACTGATACATACTCAACAGGACTTTACACACTACTTTACAACTCTACTGTGATTAATTGACAGATGTGTTTGAAAGTAGGTGTTTTTGCATGTGTTTGAGCAACCCAAATGATAGTGTACCTAACATCCCCACTGGCTGTTTTTTTGTGGTTGGACATTCTGTAAGTCTTGGGGCACCCAAACAAGAGGGGATAGCATGAATCTTGCTGTTCTCATTCAGATCCCTCCCTCCACAGGCCTGTTGGGGCAGCGTTCCTTTATAAATTCTGGATGTTCAAGTAATGTCATCCTAACAAACAACAGTGTTGACTGAAACAGCCTTCTCCAATTTTATGTTTTGGCAGGGAAGCGTGCCTGCCAGGAAAGGGTGTTATTTTTGATGCTGATTAGATGGATATCTGAAGTAGCCCCAATTTTGCAGTTTGTTTTCGTTACAGGATAGCTGTGTTTTAGAGCTAATGGCTTGTTTCCAGAGCGAGCAGAGCATAATTTAGATATTATCACGTCTACACTTGTGCCATAGCACAGATAGAGTGTCCATCTCTAGTAAAACATGTAATTCTGCCTGCATAGGCTGGCAGTTCATTGGCGACTTTTCAAAATTCAGTCACGTTAGTGTCATCTGGAAATATTTGTGATACTTCAGTTCATTATATAGGGTGACCATACGTGCTCTTTTTCCCCAGACATGTCCTGGCCAGGATTTCATATTGCCTAAAATATCCAGGTTTTGGTTTTGTTTTTTCTGTTTTCATACTTGCTTTCTACTTGAAACAGTGCTGCACAGACCATTTTCTATAGATCTCACCCTCTCATGCGCCATGATTGGTTATGTACAATGCATGTTACATGCTACTTTTCGATCATTACCTACAGCAAGTATGAAAACAGGAAAACAAAGCCAAAACCTGGATATTTTAGGCAATATTGAAATCCTGGCCATGAGCATGAATGGAAAAAGAGTATGAATGTTCACCCTTCATTATGCCTCTTCACATTTCAGAAATGTTCAAATTTTTGGAGAATCATGGTTCAAGGCCAAAGTATGTATATATATATATATATATATATATATATATATAAGTGGAGCTTGCCTATACAGAACAATGCATTGTGGGTATTTGCCAGGCCATTACTGGCCCATTTAAAAATGGTTTGAAATGGATAGTTCACCCAAAAGTGAGAATTCTGTCATCATTTACTCATCATCATGATGTTCCAAACCTGTATGATGATCTTCTGTGTAACATAAAAGAAGATCTTTTGAAGAACAAAAACAGTGACAAAACAGTTTTGGTAACTGTTGACTTCAATCTCATGGACAAAAAACTACTGAGACATGTCTCCAAAATATCTCAGTAGTCATACAGGTTTGAAACGATGATGATGATGATGATGATCAAATTTTCATTTTTGAGTGAACTATTTATTTAAGTGTAACATAATTTCCTGGTCATTGCAGTGTGCCAAGAAATTTTGAATTGATGTATTTAGCTCAAGCTCCAGAGCATAGCACTTGGAAAAACAATAAAGGCCATAGATTTGATTTCCAGTGAATGTGTGTGAAGTGATCACAGTAAAGCATATGTCAAAAGCATAAGCATAAATCTAATATTACTGAGGCTTGCTTTTCTGGGACTTAGTAAGGCTTGGTTTTAATTCTTTGTTTCTTTCTAAGGGAAATGTTGTCTATAACAGAGTGATTTCAAGGCTGCAGCAGGAACTGTGGACTGTGCTAGTGTAGAGATTCTTCACACTCTTTGCCAGTGATCAGGGCTCATAGCTGAAAGGTTCTCGAGTCCTCACTTGACTCTGTGACTCTACTGTAGCATTTCCATACCATCACACTTCTGCTATTTGACTTGCCCGCACACAAATCAAACAGTAGACAGAAGTACATCGCTGATAAGTCTTGGTTTGTTTAAGGCTTTCCCACTCCTTTAAGTATGTGGCCAATATGTGGCTCAGAGTCAAAAGGCTCAATTTTCCTGGAAAAAAAAACTATATTTTTTATGCAGTCAGTCATAAAATGTTTCTTACTTTCTTGCAGTCATGCCTTCACCACAGCACTTTGATGGTCATGCCATGGTGTCGTGGAATGACCCTGATATCACCATCGCTGTGCCCTGGTACATCAGCCTAATGTTTCGCACCAGACAGAGCAGTGGAACCGCAACCCTAATGCAAGTCAACGCTGGCGACACATCTCAAAAGGCTTTCCCACTCCTTTAAGTATGTGGCTCAGAGTCAAAAGGCTCCATTTTCCTGGAAAAAAAAACTATATTTTTTATGCAGTCAGTCATAAAATGTTTCTTACTTTCTTGCAGTCATGCCTTCACCACAGCACTTTGATGGTCATGCCATGGTGTCGTGGAATGACCCTGATATCACCATCGCTGTGCCCTGGTACATCAGCCTAATGTTTCGCACCAGACAGAGCAGTGGAACCGCAACCCTAATGCAAGTCAACGCTGGCGACACATCTCAAGTTACCCTTCTGGTGAGTGTCAAATATCATACAGGTCATTCTCATTTGATGTCAATTAATTCTTATACTATTTCCTAATCAGGCATGTCATTTTAAACCATTTCCTGACTTTTTCTAAGATAAGGGACAAGTATGTGCGGTTTGAAGTACTTCTGGGAGAGCAGAAAGTGGCCACGCTGGATTTCCCAGAGGTCCGAGTGAATGATGGGGAATGGCACCACCTCCTCGTGGAGCTGAGGAGCAGCAAAGATGGGAAGGACACAAAGTACATGGCACATGTGTTCCTGGACTACAACATGGTCATGGTCAGTTCTGTGGTTACACCGTCTTTACCAAACAGAACTGTCCTTTGATGAAACATGTTTACTGAAGTCTTCCATGCTTTACAGAAGTCAGCAGAGATTGGAAATGAGCTGCCTGGACTCAAGCTGAGGAGCCTGTTCATTGGTGGACTTCAGGGACAGAGTAACAGCATCCAGCAGGGTTTTAAGGGATGCATGCAGGTGAGGCCTAGAGAAAGCATTTGAATCTTTCACCTTGCATCAGACAGTAGCAGTTGTGAATCATATATGTGACTCTGGAGCACAAAACCAGTCTTAAGTCGCTGGGGTATATTTGTAGCAATAGCCAAAAATACATTGTATGGGTCAAAATTATTGATTTTTCTTTTATGCCAAAAATCATTAGGATATTAAGTAAAGATCATGTTCCATGAAGATATTTTGTAAATTTCCTACTGTCAATATATTAAAACTTAATTTTTGATTAGTAATATGCATTGCTAAGAACTTCACTTGGACAACTTTAAAGGCGATTTTCTCAATATTTTGATTTTTTTTGCACCCTCAGATTCCAGATTTTCAAATAGTTGTATCTCGGCCAAATATTGTCCTATCCTAACTGACCATACATCAATGGAAAGCTTGTTTATTCAGCTTTCAGATGGTGTATAAATCTTAATTTCACAAAATTGACCCTTATGACTGGTTTTGTGGTCCAGGGTCACATATGTGTAATGCACTGATTCTTGGCAAAACAGGTATACAGGACTAAAATAAAATATAAGCAATTGTTTTGTATATAATATGGAACTGAGTAATTTATGTGTTTACTATTAATTTAAACTTAATCATTCTTATTAATATATTTTTGTATTTATTAATATTAACATTTATTATTATAAACGTTTATCTGTGTTCTAGCACTCAATGTGTCAAGTGTATTATAATGTATTATAGATACTGACAAGTGCAAAACTGAACCTGGATTAAGCATGAATTCAGAATGCATGATGGACTTTCAGTCCATCCTGTGTTGCAAAGCAGAATTTTCAGCAGCCATTACTCCAGTCTTCAGTGTCACATGATCCTTCAGAAATCATTCTGATATGCTGATTTGAAACATTTCTTATTATTTTCATCAATGTTGAAAACAGTTGTGCTGCTTAATATTTTTATAGAAACCATGAAACGTTTTTTTCAGGATTCTTTGATGAATAGAAAATGTTCAAAAGAACAGTATTTATTTAGGGGAAAAAAGATAATAAAAAATCTCTGACACCACACTTTTGATGAATTTGATGTGTGACCCTGAAGAAAACCGTCTCATAAATAAGTGAAAGGTGACTGACTTTATGCAAACATGTTTCACAGGGTGTCAGGATGGGGGAGACTGCTACCAACACGGCTAACATCAACATGCAGCAGGCATTAAAGATCCACGTGGAAGAAGGCTGTGATATGGCCAACCCCTGCGACTCCAACATCTGCCCTGACAACAGCCAGTGCACAGATGACTGGAATGCACACACCTGCGTCTGTGACCCCGGTACTGACACCTGCATCACATTCACTGCATCTGTACAGACGCATCTGATTTCAGTTTGAGGGCATTCATCAAATTCTCTTCTTTTTTTCTTTCTTTCGTTCTTTTTCTCTTTCTGTCACTCACAGGTTTCTTTGGCAAAGACTGTGTTGATGCATGTCATCTGAATCCCTGTGAGCATTTGTCCACGTGTGTTCGTAAGCCGAGCTCCTCTCACGGTTACACATGCGAGTGCAGTCAAGACTACTATGGACAGTACTGTGAGAACAAGTAAGTCGCATACCAGATGAAATACCAGATCAGACTAGACTTTTTTTTTATTCTGGTTAGTGCTAGTTTTGGTATAATTGGTGGCCCAGCATAGCTATGCTGCTAAACAAACTAGCATGACTAGCCTTTCTTATGAATCTTGCTGGTTGAGCTATTTCATTTAAATTCACTTACTCACACTCATGCCGTTCCAAGCCTATAAGAGTTTTGTTCAGCTTTGAAACACAAATGAAGATATTTTAAATATCACATGCAACTAAGAGTTGATAAAGGGGGTGTTTACACAACACTTTTTTCAAATAAAAATGGAAAACTTTTTATACATTTTGGCCATTAATTTACACAGCAACAGTATTTTGGGGGCATGAAATGCTCATTTTTGAAAATGAATTTCAAAGTGCAAGTTTTTGAAGGCGATACTAAGCTCAACTATGCATTGAAACTTTTGTGATGTCTTTATGAACTGTTTAAAGCTTGACAGTTTTGGTTGTATAAACTTTCAATGGGTGGACAAAAATGATGAGGGAATTTTAAATGTTACTTTTGTTCCAAAGATGAACAAAGGTCTTGTGGTTTTGGAATGACATGAGAGTGAGTAAATTACAGAATTATAATTTTTAGGTCAACTTTAAGTAGCAGGTGATTGCTGATTAAACTGACGATTTACTGTAGTCTCGTTAGTTAATCATGTCAAATCCAATTTATCTGTATAATCGCTTTCCACAATACACATTGTAAAGCAGCTTTACAGAAAGTCATTATGTTAATATCTTCATACTTTATAGTCACATTTAGCAGATTGACAATATAGTTTACATTTTGCAACAATACAGTTCAGATATGCTATACAGTATATATTGCCCTATGCAAGTATACTGTATGTGTGGGGATAAAGTTGAAAATACATATATATTCAACATATCTGGTTTATTGCTGGCCTAGCCTGTGGACTGGAGAACTAGTAGCAATACAGCAGGTGAAACTGGTCGACTAGTGTAGTATTTCAGATTAAGCTGATTTTAGTGAGGAAGACTTGCTAATAATAGTAGGCAGTCCTATCTTCTATGGCACATTTCTACTGTGTCCTGACAACCCTTATCAGGGTTTATATTGCGATAATGACTGGCTGACTTTGCATTATAATTTACTTAATTGCAAGATGGATATGAAGCTGTTGCATTCTGAATGGAATTGAAACACTGCGATGAGATTTTTACATTGTAACATGGAGATTTCTGAAATACTGCTTGTTGATTTCTGAGATGATCTGAAAAAAAAAAAAGCACAGAACAACATTGTTTAGTGTGAGATTGTCTGAATTGTCTGAAATTTACATTGCAGTTGTGCAGCGTATCAGTGTAAATGATTTGCATTTTGAAAGTCATCTTCATTCCAGTGGTTTGTGTTTGTGTGTTAGTGTGTGTGTGTGTGGGTGGGTGTGTCTGTCATTGTGTTGGCTCTTCTCTACAAAGCAGAGGAAAACAACACAATACACCCTTGTCACAAGTCCGCACAAGCGCCACAGAATCATTACCTTCCCTTTTATTTTCGTTTTCAATCTGCTAAACCCTCTGCTCAGCGATGAATATCACGCTGTCTCATCACTTACACATGGGATGTCTTATCCCCTGGTTCCTTACTTACTCTGTTGACATGACTGTCCACTATTAGATTAAGATCCAAACACGCTGCTAGCACCTGATGCTGAGTTAATAAGCACCATGTGGCCCTGCTGTCTGCACATTTTAAGGAGAGGGATTTTTTTCTCCTCAGCCACAGTGTACTGAAATAAGTCCACAATGGAATTGTGTTGACCTCCAACTGGCCTTTTACTGGGCATTTTCAGAACAAAATTGATCAACAAAACATTGAGCAATATTTTGGAACTATATTAGCACTTTTCAAAGGCCAAAAACATACTTTGTGCAAATGCTTGGCTAAGAAACTGCAAACACGTGGCCACTGAGATGAGATGTCACACTTGCATCAACATGCAACAGTAAGTAAAAAGTAAATAAAAGTGTAATTAAAATAAAATTAAAATGTATTACTATTACCATAAAAGATTTTGGAAATTAAAATTGCATTAAAACACGACACTGGCATTGACTGGATGCACAACCTTTGACATCAACAGCATTTTCCCTTATTTATTAGCAGATTAGCCTATTTATTATGCTATTCCAATTTTGCATGATGTTATATTATTTGTATTTTACATTTTCCTTGTTGACTCACCAATGTTTTAGAGTATTTTTGGAGACTATGGCTTTTCTAAATCACCTGCTTTATGTGTAAAGCACAGGATAAACTATGTGTACATACACCTGTAGGAAGAGTCCTCGACCACCCAAGAAAATGATGCTTGGGCAGTCAGTCTTTATATGCTTGTACAAACAGGCACAATTATGTTTCTCATCAGTTTCCAGTCTTCAGTCTTGTGTTATTACTTATCATCTAAAGTCTGCCAACCCTCACATCTAATCTCTTGATCTCTATACCATGATTGATAGGATGGTTTTTACTTGATTTTAATTGATTTGCTTGATGCATTGGTGCTCTGCGAGTGAGATGTTCAGATGATACAGGTTAAAATGCACAATCTTTGCCAACAAATATTTAAATAATAATAATAAAAAACAATTGTTTGAAAAATACTTTCACTTTTCAATAAAATGTGGTAAAATGTTATAACCAACTATTACTATTACATTCATTTGTATTACATAAATAAATAATCAAGAAATTAATTATGAAAGTAGTTGTTTGTTGCAGAAATGCAATATATGTTTTAAAATTTTGAAAAATGTAACAACAAAAATGACTAAATTACAAACAAATATTTCTGCAGGATATGGCCTGCACTATTTTTGTTTTTCAGTTTTAAGTTTTCACCCAATTTGTTATACTGATAATATAATTTTATTCACACAGAGTGGAAAAACCATGTCCTCGGGGTTGGTGGGGCAGCCCCATGTGCGGCCCTTGCAACTGTGATGTCAGCAAAGGCTTCAACCCTGACTGCAACAAGACTACTGGAGAATGCCGCTGCAAGGTATGAAGATATGATTTTTTTTTTTCGCATATTTTACCCAAACTGGTCCGAGCCTTTCAGTCTGGTCCAGATTTGTTGTCCACAAATGTTAATGGATGTTTTAGAGACTATCCTTACATATCTATTGGTAACACTTTAGTATAGAGACCAATTCTCACTATTAACTAATTGCTTATTAGCATGCCTATTATTAGCATATTAGCTGTTTTTTAGTACTTATAAAGCACATATTCTGCATGACCATATTCTACATCCCTAATCCTACCTAAACAACTATCTTACTAACTATTAATAAGCAGAAAATAAGGAGTTTATTGTAGTTAATGGTTTGTTAATAGCGAGAATTGGACCTTAAAATAAAGTGTGACCTATCTATTTTACACAGGACAACTACTATCAACCAAAAGACAGTGACACCTGTTTCCCCTGTGACTGCTTCCATTTGGGCGCCAATTCACGTACCTGTGACCCAGAGACGGGTCAGTGCCCCTGCAAGGCGGGTGTGATTGGCCGACAGTGCAACCGCTGTGACAACCCCTTCTCTGAAGTGACTAGCACAGGTTGTGAGGGTACGTAATGATTTCCTCCAACTTGCTTCGAGTTTGAATGAAAGATGTGTCCATCTGGCAATGTCCATCTACACTAATGAAGTGCAAAGTGAGTATCATCATGTGTCCTGTCTTTACTATTCAGTTTTGTATGAGGGCTGCCCAAAAGTCTTTGACGCTGGAATCTGGTGGCCCAGGACCAATTTTGGACGCCCAGTAGCCATGAATTGTCCCAAGGGATCTATTGGTGAGTGATACTGGCCTTGTTATTGTGACGAATTGACAGCGAATATTTAAATTATCATTTACAAGCTGAACAATGAAAACTTGGAAAATAGGAGTCTGTTTTATGACAGGTGAATTTAGGTTTGAGTCGATAGCAAAGTAGATTTTTTTCAAACTAGCTTTATTTAAAATAATAAAATAAAATTCTGAATAATGCAAAGTGGTGTTACCATACATTTTAAGGTTCAAAGAAAAAAATAAGTTATATATTTTGATGTGGCTAGCTACAATGATGTATATTTTAGTGTATGACATTTAAGTGAAATAATCTGCTTAAACTTGTGCAAATGCCCGTTTTCGGTGGCTTTCTGTAACTTGGCACTGCCGCCCCCCATTGACGTTACTCAGCCCTGTTAACAAAGAACTCTCATTGGCAGAACTCTGCAGTTAGATCTTTTCATTGGTTGGGTAACTGAATGTTAATGAGGCCTCGTCTCTAGAGGGAGCTGCTTGGCAAACACTAAAGTATTGTGGGACATGGCTTGGCAGCGCTTGTAAAAAAACACATTTTCCCAAGTGCTTGTTGGAGTGCGGTTTCAGTTTGAGAAACTTCAGAAACTGTACTTTCAGTAAAAGCATTTATTTTATATTTATACATTTCTATAATATTTCTATAATAATTTCTATATATATATATTATACATACACGTTTACATTTACGTACACATTTATTTAATATTTATTAACTATATTATTAATTATATTGTTTTCTAACTGACTTTAGGCACTGCTGTCAGACACTGCAGCGACGAGAAAGGCTGGCTGCCCCCTGAACTCTTCAACTGTACCACCATCACATTCTCCCACCTCAAGAAACTGGTAGATCTAGACGTTTAAATCATGAACAATCACTGAAAAGTTCATATTGTTGTGGTCATCACGGAAACATTTCAAGTAACCTCTCTTTCTCCCTTCCTCTTGTTCATATCCCACATCTTTTGGATCAGAATGAGGAGTTGCATTGTAATGAATCCACAATGGATGGGCAGAAATCAAAGGACATCGCTCGGATGTTACAGAATGCCACTGACCAGACCAAGTCCTTTTATGGAAACGATGTTAAGACAACCTATCAGCTGATATCTTGGATACTGCACTATGAGAGCCAGCAGCAGGGCTTTAACCTGGCCGCCATGCGTGACGCCAAATTCAACGAGGTTGGTTTTACACCTTCATCTCTACTGTCAATATAATCTGCTTCAGTTTTAATACTTAAAAGTTATTAGTGGTTATTTTTCAGACTAGCATCACTGTTACTATTGCTCATACATACAGAAGGGTTAGATATCTGAGCAAACCACTAACCCAGCTATTAAACTCTACTCTTCCACACCATTCTTGCTTTACAAATTATACCTCAAAGTATCCAACTTGTTGGAGAGACATCATTTTTCAAACACTGTGTCTACACCGGACACATGCGGCATGTCGTGGCATGATAAAATAAGGTCCCATTAAAATTAAAAGAGCTGTCTAGATTGGCAGTGCCCATTGTAGATGTCACAATATCCAAAATATGACAAAGTTGGGCTTTTTTGACTTGTAACTGGTGCTTGCCAGGCACATTTTCTTGAGTAAATGTAATCTAGTTTGCACTCACATAGCAGCCACCTAGAATACCCTTTAGTTAAAAGTAAAAAAAAACACTTATAACACCTTAGCAACCACATAGCAACACTCTGAGCATTGTTACGTCAACTTTTGCACATACAAGCACTTTTACCATTGTTTATAGCTATACCAATAATGGGATGTTAGGAGCAATTTTCTCTTGGTCTCTTCTGTACTTGAGCTCTGGCAGCCCAAAATTGTGAGCTTTTAGCCTTGAGGTTTAGTGGATTAGTGTAAATAACACAGCATATAGTGACTGATGTCATGAGAATGAAAACGCCCACATTTAAAGCATATCTGGCAGCATGAACATACTTATCATGATACATGGTTTTAGGATAAGGATGCGTTTTAAGACCGCATTCATTATGTCTTGTCTTGGCCCAGATTCAGACTTCTAAAGTCTCTCAAATGTCCAGAATTTTACCCTGAAATACTTAATGTGTTTAAATTATGTAGAACATAGTGAAGGCTGGCAGTGCAATCCTGGATGCCAGTAATAAAGGGCACTGGGATCAGATACAGAGAACAGAGGGAGGTACAGCACATCTGTTGAAAAACTTTGAGGAATATGCCAACACTGTGGCGCAGAACATGAGGAAGACCTACCTGAAACCCTTCATCATCGTAACCGAGAATATGGGTGAGTTACATTGCTAAAATCATTTAAAAATAGAAAGTAATGTAGATTGAACCAATTATTGAGTATATTGTTTTGAACACTATGCAGTTCTTTTTAACCTTAATCTTTCTTTGACTTCTCAGTTTTTGCAGTTGATTATCTGGATGCCATTTATCCAGATGAGGCAAAAATCCCTCGTTTTCAAATGACTGACCAGGAGTGTCCCAAAGACCTTAAGTCATCTATTATTTTCCCAGAATTCAGTTTCAAGTCTTCAGAGCATAAAGGTAAAACATATATTATAGTAACAAAAAGACACTGAATTGTGATTTACTTTAAGAAAAGCTTCTGTAATAAATAGATATATATGAATAACGTTCTCTAGCAAAAGTGTTGCGTTCTCCCGAGAAACTTTGTGTTCACTCCATCACAACAGTTTAGTGAGCAAACGTTTATTGGGAGAATGCAAAAGTTTTGTGAGTAAACTAACACATCTCCAACGTGATCTCATGAGAATCCATATGTATTTTACGTAAAATGTGGTTCTACAAAATGTACATTTACTTACGTTTGTATAGACACTGAAATGTACAATACTGACGCATTTACAGCATCTTAACGTGCAATACCAATGTATTGACAACCCCTATAACGTAAATTATTTACATATGAACAACTTTGCACACTTACATATGAATTCTTATGAATACTGCAATCTCGGAATTAACAATTCGTTCTGTTCTATATGATTTCTGCTGCCAACTCGTTTCGAAGAATACATACTGTTAAACGAGACTACACTTTAAACCCTTAAAATGAATAACATTTCTGCAATCGTTTAACCATTACATATCATGTAATATTTACTTTGTTTACTATGGGACACAAAACGCATTTTCTCCGACATGCTGTGACTGACAATATAACCATAAAATACACCAAAAAAACACAACATAATTACAAAAAGAAACAATTTTATTAGTGCGCTGTAATCCAAATCTTCAGAATCCATACGACTGCGAGGAACAGTCCCAAACTCAAGCCTTTTTTTTTTCAGCGATCTTCATCTCCATCCTGAGCAGCGACCGTAAGCAGCAATACCCGCCCTGATGCATTGATACACGTATCTTAATGATATAAAAGATTCGTAAATATTTTACGGTTTTATGGCTGTAAATTACATCCAAATTGTACGTTTTAGCATCAGTCAAAATGTCCAAAATATACGTTTTGTACTGGTAAATATGGGTGGGCGATATGAGCTAAAATTCATATCACGATATTTTACATTGTCCAGGCGATATCGATATTATATTGCGATATGAGAAAAAAAAATACAGGCAAAATAGTTTAACCTTATATAACTAGAAAAAGTGAGGGATTGGACAAAGACCTGAAAAGTATTTTTTTATTGTGCCATTGTTTTTCTCAAAAAGTGCAAACGTGCAACATGAGATAGGCCTGTATGAATTAAAGTAAATTAAATTAATTATTGCGTGTTTGAGTAGTTCAGTGGTTCCCAAACTTTTTCTGCCAGGCCCCCCTTTTTACAATATAAACACTGTAATATTGTAAAATTTGGTCAATTTAAATTATCTATTTGATCCTTCAGAAATCATTCTAATATGCTGATTTGCTGTGCAGTAACCATTTCTGATTATTGTCAATGTTGTAAACATTTGTGCTGCTTAAAATTTTTGAGGAAACAATTTTTTCACGATTCTCTTATGAATATTTGAAATAGTTCTTTGTGTCAGAGCGCTGGAGTTCGTCAGAAATAGAACGCGGCATCAGTTTACTGTAATGGATTTGTCATGTTGCGTCGCGCCGCATCCACAGCAGAGAACATCACTTGGTTATATTTGCTTTTGTTAAATCGCGCCGCTCGCGTCTGGTGTAGACACGTTGTTTTGGTATTTGGGAATCTTAAGTATATTCATATTCTGCTTTACGCTTACCTGGCACTGGAAGTCCTTTCACAAACTTGTAACTTTCATGCTTAGAGCAGAACCATGCATCGTTCATTTATATTTCTACATGTCTCCCTGCAATACAACTCTGATTCTTCAATCGCGCCATCTAGTGGTCTGTTATTGATACAACCACAACTGCTACAACTGATAACGGAGCGCTCAAGCAGGTACTGCGAGTCATGTTGAGGTCATTAAAATATGTCAGATTAATATCTAGCGTTCAATTATTTACTTATCAGACAAGTGGCCGCATGATAAGTGGGAAAATTACGCAGTGTAGTCTTTATCACCCTGTAGAGGTTTCTTTTGCAAAATAATCTGCTGACGTTCCCTCAGTTTGGGAACCACTGGAGTAGACAATTTGTGCTCTATTAATTTGGTCTGTTACGATGCTATATGTGTTTGATTACTAATGCCTGTGTAGTACGGCGTTGTACACAGAGGACAAAAACGTTCAGCCTCGACTCTTTATCGTCATTTGTGTTAAAATTTGCAAAGCGTACCAAATTGAACAAAACAATATAAAAGCAACATTTTAATTCATGACTATATAACGGTATCCACGGTATAGCAAAATCCATATCATTGAACAGCATAATACTGGTAGTCACTTTCATACCGGTATAGCGCCCACCCCTACTGGTAAACATTACGAACTAATACCAACGTATGAACAATGAGACCAGGCTGACATCTCACACAGTGATTAACTAGGAAAAAATGCTAATTCACGACAAAACTTTTGCCATAAAAAGCATAGCAAACTACAAACCTGTTACTTTTTTCAGTAGTTTTGTAATAATATTCAGGCACATTCAGCATGTTAATAAATACTGCATTTTCCACATGAACTATCTTGTAACTCTCTTTCACGTGAATTTTCTGGTAGTTTCTCCTACAGATGATTCAGAATCTCACAGCAGCTCTAATGAAGAGCACGATCCGGCTACAAACAAGAGGAAAAGGCATACAGAGAGTCTGCCACCATTTCCTGTGGCTGCAGTAATCATCTATAAATCTCTGGGCCAGCTCCTACCAGAGCACTACGACCCCGACCGCCGCAGTCTCAGGTACAGAACGTCACTTTTTAGTACTTTTGTCCAGCTATAAAGCACTTGTCCAAATATTTAGTCTTGGTGGCATTCCACAGTCAAACACAGAACACTGTTGCCATGCTAAGAAGATCCATTTAGCATGTTATTGCTGCCTGTATTTTCCAAAGGCTGCCGAACCGTCCGGTCATCAACACTCCTATCGTGAGCACGACTGTGTACAGTGAAGGCGAGCCATTGCACATTCCTCTGGAGCGACCAATCACACTGGACTACAACCTTCTGGAGACGGAGGAGAGAACTAAACCTGTGTGTGTGTTCTGGAACCACTCTATCACGTGAGTCACAACCCCTTCATACACATTCACAGGCATCTCCTAAATCAGTCCACATGTTTGTTTCAGTAAGTAGTATTTCGAATGTAGATGATTAATGCCGGTCTGATATGTCTTTGTATGTCAGTGTTGGTGGCACAGGCGCCTGGTCATCTAAAGGATGTGACCTCATCTCCAGAAACCACACCCACATCAGCTGCCAGTGCAATCACATGACCAGCTTTGCCGTGCTTATGGACATTTCTAAGAGAGAGGTACTGTGGCTAAAATAACACCACCTGTCATCATTTACTCACCCTTACTTTTGTTCATCTTCGGAAAACACAATTAAAGATCATTTTAAAATGTTCTCATTATTTTTGTTCATACATTGAAAGTCTATGCAATTAACAAACCTCACTGAATGTTGTGCGTCAAGCAAAAAGGACGTTTAAGCTTCCGTTTACCATATTTGATGTGCTCTATGTATGTGCGTTGATCAATGCTTAAATGTGATAAAAGCCCAAATTAAATCGGTACATTATATAAAGTGATCATCTCTAATCTAAGACTTTGATTAAACTGCTTGATTCATATGGATTACTTTTATGATCTCTTTAGGAACTTTTTTAAATGATGGTAATTTAGATTTTTGGGTGAACTATAACTTTAAATCATTTATGTATGTATGTACATATGTATTTAATTTTTCTGACATTCTTTTATTCTGTCAGCACGGTGATGTTCTTCCCCTGAAGATTGTCACCTACACCACAGTCTCCGCCTCTCTACTGGCGCTCCTCCTCACCTTCATCCTGCTGGCCATCCTGCACAAACTACGCTCTAACCTTCACAGCATCCACAAGAACCTGGTGGCCGCCTTGTTCTTCTCTGAGCTGGTCTTCCTTATCGGAATCAACCAGACTGACAATCCGGTGAGGGGCTATGTTACTGTGAAACCAGCATGGGTTTAAAAGTGGAAATAGCAAAATAATGTAAAATGAAAGTTAGAAGGAACTCAAAAGACCTCCCATGAAGTTACAAGACTGGAATTATGGGTTTGATCTTTCATCAAGTTAAATCACAAGTGAGCGTTTCAATCTCAAATGTGGTTTTGTGTCTTCTCATCGAGAGAGTCTCATGTTGTAGTTTCCCTTTCAGTGATATCCAGAATTTTAGATTCCCATTCTCAAATTCCACTAATTACTTTCTTAAATCTGTAATTAACAACTGCATATACTTGTGGACTGAGGTTACTTTGACAAATGGCTGCGATTACTATTAGGTGGCTTTTATTTTGGGTATTTGTAATCCATTACTGAGTAGGGAAAAGCTTTAATGGTTTAAATGCATTTATATGTGGTTTGACACTTCTTCCTGTCTCCATTGTGCCATTGGCTGGGCAGCACTCTGGATTACATCAGATCACAGCTTTCTGTACTTAAGATTTATATACAGATGCTGCAAATGTTTTATTAGCATGTGAAACAACACTGGACATAATGTATTTTGTTTTTATGAATGTTTGCTCCTTTAATGTTGAAATTCCACATATCCCAGCTGGTTTTCTCATGGAGGCATGCTGTGACTGGTGTCTGCTAGTACTAGGGGTTGGTTTAGATTTATACTGACACACTTTCACATTATTTTAATAAATGTGAAGTCTGACTACATATTGGACACACTGATTAAGTCTAGCTCACTAAAGAAGGCGTCTATATCTTTTCTGATCTTTCAATACTAAGTGGGCGAATTTCACACAACATTGTCAAGAACATGTCCAAGAATAAAAATGTAAAGCATCTGATATTTAGACTAAGAGAAAAAAAGGTAGATGCTATTTACAGTAAGTGTAATGGAAACGATTTTCTTTCTTCTGCTGAACACAAAAGATGTTGTTTTGAAAAATGTTGGTAACCAAACAGTTTGAAATCCATAGTATTTTCTCTTCATACTGTGAAAGCAGATGACTACCAGCAACTGTTTGGTTTCCAACATTCTTAAAAAACATCCTTTGTGTTCAACAGAAGAAAGAAACTCATACAAGTCTGGAAAAACTTGAGGGTGAGTAAATAATGACAGAGTTTTCATTTTGGGGTGAACTATCCCTTTAAATGGTTTAATTTTAAATGTATACATCATGGGAGTGTTTGTTATGCTGCCTTTCAATTCAATTCATTCATTCATTCAACATTTTTAAATGTTCATTATTTACGTCTATTTTTTTTTGCTATTATACTTTTTCAAAATATACTGTATTACAGTAATAATAAAAAAATGTAAAATAAAAAAAGCAAAACGTCTCGGTTACGTATGTAACCCTCGTTCCCTGAAGGAGGGAATGGAGACGTCACGTCAGTAATGACCGACGAATTGGGATCTCGCTTAGAGAGATCAATCCACTTTGAGTGTAAACTAAATGAGCCAATGCACATTGGCATGCGATGATTGCAATCAAGTCGACGATATCGCTGGAAATTAAGTGTCCCCAACTAAGTAAGCCAGAGGCAACAACGGCAAGGAACCAAAACTCCATCGGTGACAGAATGGAGAAAAAACCTTGGGAGAAACCAGGCTCAGTCGGGGGGCCAGTTGTCCTCTGGCCAGACGAAATCAGCAGTTCAATTCCAGGCTGCAGCAAAGTCACATTGTGCAGACGACTCAACTGGTTCCTGTGGTCTTGTCCCGGTGGCCATCTAGGAGACAAGGTCCTCACTGGGGATCTGTCTCTGGGGCTCATCTAGTTTCCTATAATTAACACCTCTGTTTTTTTCAGAATGTAGCAGTAAGAAATGACTCGTCATCCAGTTTTTTATATCAACTATGCATTCCATTAGTTTTTCCAATTGGTATGTTTCGCCAGGCCGCGAAGAAATATAGAGCTGAGTATCATCAGCATAACAGTGAAAGCTAACACCATACATGTAAAGCGTGAAAAGTAACGGCCCTAGTACTGAGCCTTGAGGTACTCCATACTGCACTTGTGATCGATATGATATCTCTTCATTCACTGCTACGAATTGATGGCGGTCAGATAAGTACAATTTGAACCATGCTAATGCACTTCCATTAATGCCAACAAAGTTTTCTAGTCTATTCAAAAGAATGTTGTGGTCAATAGTGTCGAACGCAGCACTAACATCCAATAGCACTAATAGATACAACCATGATCAGATGATAAGAGCAGGTCATTTGTAACTCAATTGAGAGCAGTCTCAATACTATGATACGGTCTAAATCCTGACTGGAAATCCTCACAGATACCATTTTTCTCTAAGAAGGAATATAATTGTGAGCATACTACCTTTTCTAGTATCTTGGACAGAAAAGGGAGATTTGAGATCGGTCTATAATTAACTAGTTCTTTGGGGTCAAGTTGTGGTTTTTTGATGAGAGGCTTAATAACAGTCAGCAGGTGGTACAGCAGCTGTGGCAACGGGACATGACGTCTCCGTTCCCTACTTCAGAGAAATAGAGTTACATACATAACCGAGACATTCCCCTTCAGTCGGTCACTCTCGATGTCATGTCAGTAATGACCAATGAATTGGGATCCCTACCAAATAGCCATGGATGCTGCCCCTTCCAGTGTCCTGGACCCAGTCACTGTTTGTCGTAGCACTACCCACTCAGTGAGATTGGATAACACTGGGAAAATGTACCCGTTCCACTTGGAACAGGAACGTTGCGGAAGCCCCATCCTTCCCGAAGGAGGTTTCGAAAGCACTTACACATATGAACAACCCTTTAGCCCCTGAACTTGGGAGGACGCCGGGCGAACTGAATCGAATAGCCGAGTCTGATGGTCTGAAGGAGCCAGTGAGACGGACTGGGGAGTGCTAGCCATGCTCCCAGAAACGGAACAATTGGCACCAATGGAACCACTGACGTACCAGCAGTGGGGCAGCGAAGAGGAACGCAGGGACCCAGCCCGGCTCGTGGGGTCTGCGTGTGTGCAACACTTACCTGTGTTCGGGCAGAGGGTGCGTGAGTAGTACGTTTGATCGCACTCTCGAACCGCCCACAGCTGCTCACTGGCGAGAGAGGAGGGTGAGTGTGATCCGAGACTGGCTCGTTCA
>NW_015540943.1:1027781-1037127 GCF_001515605.1 Sinocyclocheilus anshuiensis
CAACTCCCCATCCCCTCCGGGGACCCAGAGACAGAAGAAACTGCTCTTTTGTCGAGGTTTTGGGTACCACTGACCATGAATTCAGTGGCGGGGAAAAAAGAAACAAAAGATTCTCTGCCCGGCCCTCCTCCTCGGGAGGGAGTGGTGCGTTCACCATCTCCCGAAGAGCAGCGCCCTCCTTCTCTGGGTCACCCATCTCAGGGCCTCTTGCTCTTCCGCTTGCCACCAGGTTTGGAGGGGGCCTGGACGGGCGGGGTGGCTGCCCTGCGACCGGCTCCACGGCGCTGCTTTGCTGGAGGCTGCTGCGTTTGCTGCGTGGGAGCCGGGGGTGGCAGCAGGGAGCCGCCCTCGACAACTGAGGCACTGCCGCCGCCGGCCGGGTGGAGGCAGCAGGATGTGTTTGATGGCCTCGGTCTGCTTCTGTGTGGCGGAGAACTGCTGGGCGAAGTTCTCCACTGTGTTGCCGAAGAGGCCGGTCTGGGATACGGGGGCATTTAAGAACCGAGTCTTGAGTCTGCGAAGTGCCAGTGGAAGGAGGAGCCCTCGGAGGTTGGTTCCTCAGAGGGGAATTCCTCACCGTCACCGTAAGACCAGTCCGGCTATTGCCAGAAGTAGCGCCACTCCTCCGGCTTTTGCCAGGGGGAACACTAGATCTAGGCAGAGCCATGGGAACCCTGCCCATTTGCAGGAAATGGAGCCTGGTCCGCAACTCAGCGACGGTCATTTTCCCGCAGTGAGAGCATGATTCGTCCACAAACGCCACCTCAGTGTGCTTAACGCCCAGACACGTGTGGCAGCGATCGTGACCATCACCCGGCGCCAGGTAACGACCTCATCCAGAAACGCACGGGTGGAAAGGCATCTTTAAACAGCCCGTGAATGCTGTTTTACAGATTTTAGTGTGCTGAAGTGCACAGGGGAAATGGCCGCCTGCAACACAAACAGGGGATAGTGCAGCCTGATGTGTGCAACCCACTCGACATGGGAAGAACCACCGCTGCTGAAGCACCATACCACCAACACCAGAGCTTCCCAAGAGTGTGCTGAACTTGTTGTAGTCTTCACTCTGTAGCAGAGAAGTCAGGAGCAGAACGATATAACCGCTCGGCTCCGAAGCGAAAAGCTGAGTATGCGTTGCACCTGCTGCCTAGTTATACTCGCGCTGCGATCAGCGGCAGCTGGATGCAATCATCGCATGCCAATGTGCATTGGCTCGTTTAGTTTAGACTCGAAGTGGATTGATCTCTCTAAGCGAGATCCCAATTTGTCGGTCATTACTGACGTGACGTCTCCGTTCCCTCCTTCAGGGAACGAGGGTTCCCTTTCAGTCAGTCACGTTCGACGTTATGTCAGTCGTGACTGACGAATTGGGATCTCGCCCGAGAGCCCCGACTGACGTAACGTCTCCGTTCCCTCCTTCAGGGAACGAGGGTTACACAAGTAACCGAGACGTTACATACGTAACCGAGACGTTTTGCTTTTTTTTGTTTTTAATTTTTTTATTATTACTGTAATACAGTATATTTTGAAAAAGTATAATAGCAAAAAAAATAGACGTAAATAATGAACATTTAAAAATTTTGAATGAATGAATGAATTGAATTGAAAGGCAGCATAACAAACACTCCCATGATGTATACATTTAAAATTAAACCATTTAAAAGGGTTAGTTCACCCAAAAATGAAAACTGTGTCATTATTTACTCACCCTCAAGTTTTTCCAGACTTGTATGAGTTTCTTTCTTCTGTTGAACACAAAAGATCCCAATTCGTCGGTCATTACCGACGTGGCGTCGAGAGTGACCGAATGAAGGAGAACTAAAACTAATCTAAATCTAAAAATGTATTACAATGAGAAAATGCTCTGTAAATGTTCTTAATTGGCATGAAATTAGTCACAAGTAGAAATCTATAATACATCTATCTATCTATCTATCTATCTATCTATCTATCCTTTTTAATTTTAGGTTGAACTATAACCCAGATATATTTTAATGAGATTTGGTAGAATGTTTGTGTTGAATGCTAACCATCTTTCTATCTCTTTCTAGTTTGTGTGCACAGTGATAGCCATCCTTCTTCACTACTTCTACATGTGCACGTTCGCCTGGACATTTGTGGAGGGTTTGCACATTTACCGTATGCTCACTGAAGTCAGAAACATCAACCATGGCCACATGCGCTTCTACTACGCCATTGGCTGGGGGATACCTGCTATTATTACAGGTCAGACACACACACAAACCCTCTCCAGTTTATTCACTAATTACTATTTCATGTACTTACATTTCCCCCAACCCAGCGTCTTTGCAGGTTCGTATTTGTATGCTCTTGTACTTAGCGTAAGTCTACTGAGTCAACACAGATACACACCTTCATCTTATGAATTTCCCTAATAGACTATTAGAAATGTTTGTAAACCAGCACACACATGCATTTATGTCGTCGTGCTTGGACTTGCCCCTTCTTTTGGATGGTGTGTGTGATCCCTGTGGGAACAAGACAGGACGCCAGTGTTTTCATATTACTAGCTCTCGCTCTCTTGCTCACTCTTCTTACTTTCTTTCTCTGTTTTCTCTCCGATGGCTCTGCTCTCCATAATGGGTGTCACTTTCTCCACTGGCACATGCTCAAAGCGGTGAAAAAGCCCCTATCTTACAGATAATAGAGGCTGACCCGACTCCTCTCTGCTCCTCCCAGCTTAATGAATGGCTGTCTGCTTTCTTTACTCCATTCTATAATTCATTGCTCATACTGTGGTTTTGGGGTTTTAACAAACTTCAGTGTGTAATTCATCCTGCTCTGTTCTGCTTAAAGAGGAGATATATGCTTATACTTTTCTGAGTGATCACACTAATCACATCTATCAATCACACAGTAATGGTACCTACCACTTAGAACAACTTAGCAACCACCAAGAATATCATAACAAATCCCTAGCAACCACTCAGATCAAAACAGCAACAGTGTAAAGAAAAATTCGGAACCTATGTAACCACCTAGCAAGGCCCTAGCAACCACCCAGAACATCCTAGAATCCACATAGAAATATCTTAAAAATAGCCCTGAACAACCACATAGCAACACAATAAAGAACACTCACAACACCTTAGTAACTACATGGCAAAGCTGTAGCAACCAATCAGCAACATGCTAGAAAACCTTAGCAACACCCTAGCAACCATACTGAACACTGTCACTTAGAAGGATGTTTAAAAAACACTCCTACCACCTTAGCAACCACATTGCAACAACCTAAAACACTAAAAACACCCTAGTAACTGCATAACAAAGCCACATCAACCACCCAGAAAACCTTAGCAACCACGTAGAATATCCTAGCAAAGCCCTAGCAACCCAAGTCATCCACACAGAAATGTTTTAAAAACTGTTCTTATGTAGCAACCACATAACAAGGTAAAAACACTCCTGCTGCATCCCAATTCGCATACTATCCATCCTAAATATTATTCGAAATTAGAATTAGCATGTCCCAAATCGTAGTATGTTGATATGAATATTCCAGTGGTACCCGGATGGCTTACTATTTCCGGTAGAAATTTGAAGTGCAGATCCGTGCACACTTTAACGGCATATATTGGCCATAATCCATTGTGCGTTGGACGAGGATTCGATACTACAAACATGGTAAAAAAAAAAAAAAAAAGTGTTAAAAAAACTACAAACATGGTAGATATGCGAGACCTACAGACAGGTAGAGAAAGGGGTTTGAGTAATAAATCAATATCTAACCTGAGCAAAGTGGAGCCGCGTCCCGCCCATAGGTCCCGCCCACACTCCCGCAGAGTCGATCACAAACACACGTCCCTTACCCTTTTTTAATTAGCCTGACTGCTCCAATTTTTGTCTGCTGATTGCTGTACAAGAGGCTTGTTAAAATAAGGTAAATACAACTCCAATCCCTTCCTGAATATCCCGAAAAAGTCAGTTGGCACCTCAGTTCGCTCAGAGAAGCTGTCAATCTCAGCTGTCAATCATGACGTTACACTCCCGTTTTTATACCATCACATAACTAACTAAAACCAAACTTATTTTAAAAACAAACACTTGAACTTACATCAGTCTGATTTAAAAACTACATAAAATGGCAACCATCTTTGGAAAAAAATTATTTGAAGTGCAATTTAATTATTTAGTTTGTCTCACATCCCATTAGATTACATGGAGAGGACGGGGTTTATGACCTATACTGGGTCCAGCCACCTGGGGGCGATCGAAACATTTTGGCTTAATTTTTCAGGAGTTGTACAGCAGACTTGGTCAGAACACCTTAGCAACCAGCTACAGTAGCAACGCAGTAGCAGTGTTAAAAACAACTCCAAACAACCTCAACAGCATAGCAACAAGTTAAAAACACTCTGATCACATTGGCAACCACTAAGCAACACCCTAATAATTACTCTGAACAACCGGACCAGTACTGTATATAACAATGCTCTTGCAACCACCTACAACAGCATGTTTTCTGAAGATGATGTAAAAGTCATGTTGATGTTTGTGTCCATCAGGTTTGGCTGTGGGTTTGGATCCTCAGGGATATGGGAACCCTGACTTCTGCTGGCTGTCCGTCCATGACACCCTCATCTGGAGTTTTGCGGGACCCATCGCTGTAGTGGTGCTGGTAAATCCATCTACTTATCATTTGTTCTTCATTCTAACTGTTCTCATTCCATTCTCCATACTCAGCTGATCAAATGGCAAAAACAAACTCTTTAACAGGTCAACATTATTATCTTTGTGCTGGCGGCGAAGGCGTCGTGTGGCCGTAGGCAACGTTCCTATGAGAAGTCTGGAGTCATGTAAGACATTCTGTCCCTTGAGAGCATTTTCTGAGGATTGATTCATGAAATCTGGTACTCATTGTGGTTTTTTGCATGTGTTCCAGTCCTGCTCTGCGAATGGCCTTTCTGCTACTGTTGCTCATTAGTGCCACCTGGCTGCTGGGTTTAATGGCTGTTAACAATGATGTCATGACCTTCCACTACCTGTTTGCCATCTTCAGCTGTCTGCAGGTAACAGTTGTTCTATTCTTGACCTCAGTTTTTCCAAAACAGACAAATAAGGCAAGCATCACTATAACTATTGCTCAAGAGTAAGCCTTGATACATGCAAAAGCACAAAACAACCTCCGTGTGTGTTCTTGTGTACGGAAATCTTGCAGACTGCAGTGCAGATGCAGGATGCTTAATACATCAACAGGTGTTCTGTAATTGAAACTAAGCTGAAATAAAATAAAATATAAATATTAGATGAAAAACGTAAACTTAGAAAACTTGTAAATTAAAAATATTGCCTTAGCAACTTATTAAAATTAAAAGTTTAAGTTGAAATAATAAAATTACAAAAACTAAAACTGAAATAAAAATAAGCAGAAATTACAAAAAAAGACATAACAAAAAGCACATAACAAAAATGTCACTACAATTGAAAACAAAATGTATTAAAGGGATAGTTTACCCAAAAATGAAAATTCTGTCATCATTTACTCTCTCAAGTTGTTCCAAACCTGCATGAGTTTCTTTCTTCTACTGACCACAAAAGAAGATTTTTGGAAGATTGTTGGTAACCAAACATTTGCCGGTAGCCATTGACTTCCATACTATGGAAGCCAATGGCTACCAGCAACTGTTTGGTAAACTATTCCTTTAATATTAATAAGTACTATAATACTATGTAAATAATACTAAAATGACCATTTCCTGTTTGTTTTTCAGGGCATATTAATTTTTTTCTTCCACATCGTGTTCAGTAAAGAGGTGAGGAAAAATCTGAAAAACGTATTCACAGGGAAGAAACCATTACCTGATGACTCCAGTGCCACACGCACCACCCTACTGACGGTAAGTTACTGTAACACCTTTACATTATTAAATATTTATACAATAACTGTCCATCACAGGTCTGGAAACTGGTTAGGATCGGTTTAAATGTCAGTTTATCTTGTAGAAAATTAATAAGGAAATCATTTAAGTAATTTGCAAGCAATAAGAAGGTAATTTCACGTAATTTGGTATCAAAGGATGAAGTTCGCTGTGAAGTGGTCTAGCATTTGGAAATGTATTATTTTGCTTGATTTACAGTACTGTGCTTTTTCTCTGTCCTTAGCGTACATTGAACTGTAATAACACATACATGGAGGACGGCACACTGTACCGCTCGGCCATCGGTGAATCGACGGTCTCCCTGGAGAGCACAGTCAGGTGAGCCAAGAGTCACAGCAGCTATCTTACTTACACGCACAGGTAACATGCTACTGCTGGGGCACGGCGCTACGCTCTCATTATGTAACATTTCACTTTCTCTCATCCTACTTGACTTTTATCAATAATGCAATAGCACTTTAATGACTTTCTTCTTATTCAAATTACTTTTCTCTTTTCATACGCATGTATGCATTGCTTCTGCTTTGCTTTTGCAGTGCTGTGATAATGTACACAAACTCTAAAACACATTCCTGCATGCATTCCCATGAATGTTGTGTAAGCATATTTATTGTATACACTGAAGGCAACCTTATGACCTCTGTGCATGCTCTGTTTATAGATTCAGTTCATTAGTAATTTTCAAGGCACTTGTCCTTATGTGTAAATAATGTGAATTTGTTGACAGGATTCAGTATTATGATGTATGCTTGCTTCTACATTATGATGCATTATGATGTATGCACGTCTTGTGAGCACAAATCGCCCTGCAAGTTTGTTGTTAGCGTAGCATAATAGCAGAATGACCTACTAATTAGCTCACAGTATGACCAGTGTTGTTATTCTTAAACTAAGACTAAAACTACTAAAAATAATTTGGCAATTCAAATAAAGCTTAATTAAAATAAAATACACTGAAGTGAAATAAAGTTAAATTGAAATATTTAAACAAACAAAAACGAATAAAAATGGCAAAATCACATACATTACTAAAACTTAATGTTAAAAATAAAAATAATAGATAATTCAAAATATAAAAAAATACTATAATAGTATATAAATAATGCTAAAATAACACTGAGTAGGACTGGGAAATATAGGTTAAAAATGAATTTAAATTAACAAGTTCCAGCATTTTGATAAGTATTCACTCTCAAACAGCCATTGTTGGCAAGTGGATTCAAAATGTGTTAAGTAAAATAACATAAAAAATCAATTTAAAAATAATAATAATTCAGTTGAATATTTACTAAAATAATCAATAGGAAGCATGATATTTAACCTCTTTATTTCATGTTATAGTATAACAGTACATGGTAATAAACAGCAAAATGTACATATATTACATACATTTAGATACATATTTACATAAGCTTTACTAAAACATTTTAAAGTGCGTCAAATGCCATTAGGGGACCCACATGATCAGTTTTTTAGTGAACAAATCATTGCGTCACATTTTGAATTGATTTTTTGACAGTTAGGAGGAACTGATTGGTGGAAGATAATTACACTGGTTTAAAAGAGAGATTTCATAATATATTAAAATAGAAAACAGTTATTTTAAATAAAAACAAAGGGGAAACTGGAGGCGGCCCATTCAAACCAGCGCAGATTCGGCTACATAAGGAGCTTAAAATATCATCTTGTTGTGATGTTGGGTGCCAGAATCGACGTAATACAGCCTCAAATTAGAAATTTGATCGCATATCTGCTGCCACTGCCAGACAAAAAAAACGACGACAGCTGTGGTTAAACGCGATAAAACGAGCAGACTGAACAGAAACGATCGTCGAAAATGCTTGCATTTGCAGCGCACACTTCTTATCAGAAAAGGTTCAATAAAGTATTGTCTTTTGTTGTTATGGGCGCATCTACAGATTTCTTGCCATATGTTTCTTGCATCTCACGACTATGTCGTGTATGAAATAATGTCTGTGTGCATGTGTGTAAAACAACAAACTGACGATTTATATATAATCATTTGTAATTGTATATACATTGTTGTGATTAATTGTGGCTGGAACAATAATGTAGCTGTTAAAATAGTTGCCTGCTGAAATTGAAATGTATATACATCTTCATCATGACTAGATGGACACGGTGAGTTTGTCTTTACTGTACACGTTAGATGTGATCCACTTCATAGTAACAATCCTGTCAGAACGTCCATCCTTTGAGTGAGAGTGTAACGTTACAGGTCGGCCGATCTGGTTTCGTGGTTAAAGTTAACCTTTTCGACATGTTTCCGTGTTGTCGTTGCTCAACAATGGCATGGACGCGATGTTGTCTGGGGGTTTGGAAAAAGGAGAGTGGGACTGTGGGCGGTGCTCGGGGTGGTGACTGAAGGCGGTGACTGTGTAGTTCTGACGTCAACTTTTTACGGAAGTCACAACGGTTCGTGAAAAATCACAGCTACTTTATGCAGGCTGTGTGAATTTTACTGTGGACTGACTGTTTTGAAACTTATATGGTAGTTAAATAGCCCCTAGACCTCAGTTATCGTGAAAAAAGCCAGGAAATTTCAGTTCTGACAATATGCGACCTTTAATATTTCAACAATATTACTGTTTCTACTGTAATTTGATCAAATAAATATAGTCTTGCAGAGCATAAGAGACTTCTACTTTTGAAAGGTAGTGTAGAATTTAAATATTCGGTAACACTATTAACTAGTTGCTTATTAGCATGCCTTTTATTAACATATAGTACATATAAAGCACATATTCTGCATGACCATATTCTACATCCATAATCCTACCCAATACCTAAACTTCACAACTACCTTACTAACTATTAATAAGCAGCAAATTAGTAGTTTATTGAAGCAAAAGTCCTAGTTAATGGTTTGTTAATAGCGAGAATTGGACCTTAAAATAAAGTGTGACCAAATATTCAATATATAGGCTAGTCATATTGTGTAATTGGAAGGAATTTCACACTAAGAGTTTAAATTCAACTTTATTTAGACAATTTTATGAAGCTAAACCTCTAGACCAGTGTTTCCCAACCTTTTTTTAGTCGCGGCACCCTTTGGAAATTTTAACAAACTTGTGGCACCCTACAAAATTAATTTTGTCACAATATTTGAATTTCTAACTTCGATATGATAATTTGAAAAGTATAGATATTCGGTACAATAAAGACCAGCCAACACCCTCCATCCAAGCCAACAGCAACCACCAGCCTGAACAGAGGAAGGGTGAGAGTGGCAAATAAACATAAATTAATTAATTAATTAAAAAATACAAAATATGTAAATTTTTTTGAGATCCTCACCTAAAAGCAAAGTCATTTCAGAGGCAGTTGATTAAATCCTAATTAGATTGTATTTTGTATCACTTTAAATTTAGTTAATGTTTATATATATATATATATATATATATACAGTGGTGTGAAAAAGT
>NW_015540943.1:1037166-1044028 GCF_001515605.1 Sinocyclocheilus anshuiensis
CCAACACTTTTTCACACCACTGTGTATATATATATATATATATATATTCTATATTTTTATTACTTTTTATTTAATAGTTTTAGTTTATTTAGTTTTAGGTATTTTACTACTTCAAGTTAAAATAAAATTAGAAATGTTACCTTGGCAACTAGCTGAAATTCATATTTTTTTATGTATATATTTTATTTTATTTCAGTTAACGTTAATTTTATTTAAAGGAACGTCAAGTGAAAGAAAATGTATGGGTTTTAAATGTAATTTAATATAAACAAACATTTTCTTTAAGAAAACATTAATATTTATTAACAACCAGTCAAATTTTGATTTTATGTTGCCTCTGTGTTATACATTACATATATACTAATATTCCCATGTACTTTCGTTTCATAGGTATTCTAAAGAATAAGATCACATATCCTCCTCCACTCACAGACAAAAACATGAAAAACAAACTTAGGGAGAAGTTATCGGACTACAACCCAACCACCATCTCCTCCAGAGTGCCTTCTTTAGCTTCTAATGATGGGGGCAACGGCCACAACGTCCTAATCAAGCCCCCTCATCAGCTGGCCGTCCCACCACGAGAGCAGGAGAACGGCATGGCCTTGAATCTGAGATCAGGAACTGTTAATGGCGGCAACCAGTCAGACTCTGAGTAAGACGCTTTTCTACACCCCATTTTGCTGCATCCAAACCCTTTCTTTCTTTCTTTCTTTCTTTCTTTACTATTACAAAAATAAAATAATTATTTTAGTAGTAGAATTTAGTAGGGATGCACCGATACCACTTTTTCCAGTACTCGCCCGATACCGATACTTTTATTTTTGGTACTTGCCGATACCGAGTACCGATACCGATATTTTTATTGCATTTGTAAATGTTTTAAATATTGGGTACAGAAACCAAAAGAGTATGTATAATGTTAGTTGGTTAACTTTACTTTCTCGCTCTCTCTCCCTACCATTAAGTAACTTGTGCATTGTTTTACTTACTTGTTTTTGACACATCCGACCAAACTATCAACTTTCCAGTGATGTCTGTGAGAAAGTATTCACTCGACAAGCTCGCGCATCTGCGCCGCCGCGCGCTCAAGTACGAGTACAGGAGCTCAGTATCGGTGCATCCCTAGAATTTAGTAATTGATTATAAAATGCATTAGGGTTGTCCCAACACCAAATATGTGGTATTTGATACTAATATCAGTGAAATTCCACAACTCTCAATACCAATATGGATAATGCATCAAAAAACAAATGGGTGAAATGTTTTAAAAGTGAATAAAGTATTGTAAAGTACGGAGCCCATGCAACACATGACATGCAAGAAAAAATAAATAAATTGTGCGCACGATTTACTAATTCGTTCACTTGATGTACTAAAACGTGCACAAGATTACTATTTTGTTCCCTCGATTTGCTAATTCGTTCCCTCGATGTACTAAAACGTGCACACGATTGCTACTTCGTTCCCTCGATTTGCTAATTCGTTCCATCGATGTACTAAAACGTGCACATGATTACTATTTCGTTCCCTCAATTTACTAATTCGTTCCCTCGATGTACTAAAACGTGCACACGGTTACTATTTCGATTACTATTTCGTTCCCTCGATTTACTAATTCGTTCCCTCGATGTACTAAAACATGCACACGATTACTATTTCGTTCCCTCGATTTACTAATTCGTTCCCTCGATGTACTAAAACGTGCACACGATTACTATTTCGTTCCCTCGATTTGCTAAATCGTGTGCACAATTTACTAATTCGTTCTTTCGATTTTTTTAAATCGTGTGCACGACTTAGCAAATCGAGGGAATGAATTAGTAAATCGTGCACACAATTTATAAATCGCGGGAACGAAATAGTATACAAATAGCCTACAATTTTTTTCCTGCATGCCATGTGTGGGGCTCCGTAGTAAAGTGCTACTGAAAAAAAAAACTACAAATCATTCTTGGTATAAAGATATAGAAGCTTATTTTAGATGACATTTCACTGCTCTTCCTGGAGAATAATAATTACTAATGTAAATATCATAATTTTTTTACGCAGCGACTGGGTATTATTACTTTTTTTCCCAACTTGGTACCGAAGTAGTGGTACCGGACATCTCTACATTATATATTTAAAAAGAAGATAAAATAACACATTTTAAAATGAACTGGCATTTATTTTTGCATGTTTTTGAAACCTGAGCACTCTGATTCTGTTCAGCTCTTTGTGTCTGCTGGAGCATGTGTGCCGAAAACAAAGAATGTCTTCTTTACACCTGTTGTTCATGTGGCATGCGGCTGCTGTACTTGGCCTGTACTCCTTCCCGAACACCCTCCTAACCCGCATGTATCCTCCTTCCTTTTCTCTCCCTTTCTGCTCACTACAGCGGCAGTAATGAAACATCAATCTGACCCAGCAGGAAACCTGAGGAACTTCTGCCCTCGTGAGGAGCCTTGACAGTGGGAGGAAGGTGGAAAGTGAAGGTGAATTACCCAAAGACCCTTCCTATAGGCGCACATTGCTCTCCAGTGTCTCCCTGGGGTCCAGGCTCCATTGGAGAATAGTATTACTGCAGACATCTGCCTGTTAAACGAATGATAAGGAAAGAAAAGGGAATGTATGTAAATATGCAAGACGTGGTCAGCGAGGATTTACGGAAACTGTGCCAAACCACTAGATGTGGGACTACAACCCTCCCAGCATGCCGAATGGCACGCTCTGACCGAGTGACAGGTGGACTTGAAGAGACACATAAGACTTTGTGTAATTTTGTACATTTTACCAATAGTGCTTCTTAAAACTGTGCAATTGTGCACACGATCACACAAGGCTGGAACTGTGTAGAGACATTTTCTGGTTACGAAGCATAAATTGAAACTGAAATTTTCACCAAGTGCCCGGCTCGGCCCGTCTTCATAGAAGAGATCCGTCTCTTAACTAATACCTTCCTCATGTAATTACTGTGTAGATGTATATTTTTTGTTGTTGTTTTGAAATTGTAATATTTTAAGGCCATTTGTATATTGAAAAGCGTTTTAATAACATTTGATGCAAGATTATTTTTATCCAATGTGGTTAAATCAAAAATGTTTTGTACTTAGTAAATAATTTGGGCTTCTATGGTGCTGTAGTCCCAAAACACAAGACTAAAAGTCTATTAAAAATACTGTTCGACTTTAACAATATTCAGTGGCGATGTTTAATAACGTTTGAACTGTGAAGAAAAACCCCATAGACTCAAGGAAATGAAAATGAATGTGTTTTATTTAGTAATTAAGTGACAGTTCACGGTTCATATTCCAAAGAAGCAGCAGTGAAAAAGACTTGCAGGTGTTCGAAATAATTTCTTATCACAAAAGACACTGGATTTCTTATGACATAGCTGTATTTATTTTTATGTTTTGAGACACTGGACAAAAATTGAAGCTGTAAAAATAAAAGCTCTCTCTCTTTGTATTTTTGTTGTATAATATCTTGTCTTTTCTCATAATAGGATGTACTAACACATATTTAAAAAAACAAAAAAAAGTTTAGCTATGAAGTGTAAAAAATAAGTATTATAAAAACATATATATATTTTTTTTCTTTTTTTTAGTAAACATTATGTTTTACTACTGGAATACTCTACTGCTTTATATCTTGAAGCTATGGTGTTAGCATAGGCATATTTCACAAATGACCTAATTGTGATTAAAGCAGTCAGTTTGAGCCCTGTGTTGTTGGTAGTCAATGTATTATTGCTTAGTATCTAATAACACGCCATTATATCACATCTAAATGTGTCTTGATACCACAAACCTCTATCACATACTCTTTATGTTAGCATAGCTATAGTTGATGTGTTATTTCAAAAGGCATCACAACTTTTTACACTAAAGAATTCTAAAGAAACTAAATGTTTTCTGTTGCACAAGGGATTTTGGGTATTATCAGCCAAAAAAAGCATGCACAGATACACACTTCAAAAATCCACCAGAAATAATAAAGCATCCGGGTATCTTTAGCACATTATTTTCAACTTACTAACTCTAATTGTGTGTACTATTTAGAAAGGATAATATGTAAACTTCATCAGTGTGACTTCACACAGGCTTTCTGCCCTTTACCCTAAATTCCAGTGTGAAGCTTTTACTGTCGCAGGTGGCACAGAGCAAGAATTCATCTTCAGCTGAGCTTGATTATCCTGAGTGCTCTTAACTGCCTTGCTTCAAAGGGCACATGAAATATTAACAACTGAGCTGAACTCACGCTCAGAATGAGAACCTAAGGGGTTGGGGGTGTAGTGGTAAAATATATTAATCGGACACACATTAAACTATAAAAAAATACTCCAAAGACAACAACAACAAAAAGAGTTTACTTTTACTGTTTTATTTTGCAATACATTACAAATCCTTTTATTTAAAGAAAGAAAGAAAGAAAGAAAGAAAGAAAGAAAGAAATAAAGATTATTAATAATCATGAGTTTCATTTGTGAATGGAATAAATCAGTGTTTTGTATGAAGTGATTAAGTGAATGACTCACTCGTGAATTCAGTGACTCACTCATAAAGACAGTCATTTGTTGCCACCCAATGATAAAATGTAACCTGCAGAAATAGGGAAGGGGGCACAACACAAAGTTTCATTCCAGTTAAATAGAAAATTACATTGTTTTCCCTTATATTCTCCCCCTTTTTCACATCTCTCATCCTGTCAATGTATCCCTCTTCCAAAAATATTTCTTAAGTTCAAAAATATTTGTACCCTGTCAAATGAGGTATGTATATGGCCTTTTCATACTCCTGTTAAATACTGCTGGATTAACCAGGGGCGGATTTAGTGAATTTTGTTGTGATGCTTCCTGTTGCACAATGGTGCTCCATAGTTGTGTCCAATGTTTCTACATTTTCATGTACATGTTATAATGGATTTCTTTCATGTTGTGTTACAAAATTTGTAACAAGATGGTAACAAATTTTGTTACCATTTGGAACAAAACGGTAAAATACATATATCAAGAGCATGCTCACAGATGAGAACAAAACAGTGTTGGATGAAGTGGATTAGAGCCCTGCACGGGTCTCAAATATAGGCCCTAGCCAGTCTTTTCCCCCTTTTCCCAAAAAAAGCTTATACTACTGTTTCAGCTATTAAAATAGTTCAGTTTTGTATGTAATGGAAAAGTGATTATATTTTATTTAGTTTTTTTATAAAGTAAATTTAGTAATATGTAAGTTTTTTTTTAAAGTTCAGAACTATTTGAAACTGAAAGTAATATTTAGCTTGTTCACATTGACTCTAATAAGGAAAATCAATCAGTCAATATATTTCAGAAGCATTTGTCTGCTCTCATGTGAGGTACAGTAAAGAGCCTTCCCAAATTGAGTGAGCAGAAACAGAACTTCCAATTGGAATTCAATTGTACGTGCAAACGCAGATTGATACAAACCACTCAATCAAAATTGTGAACCAGAAATAACTTTTGTACACTAGCAAATTGCAAGTTTTAAAAGAAGCATTACCATTACACTGAAGCGTTATCCACATCACTGTCAAAAACTCCACCAAAAACTCCACCCTCCACCCAGATGCCGATGGATTTTCAAGAAGGGACTAGGCTTTCACAATCCACTGGTATGTAATGCTCATTTTTTTAACCATCCAATCACAATCAGATCCCATCCTACTTTTTTCTTCTTCTGCACCCCATAAACACAATCAAGCCTAGAAAAAAACCACTGAACCACCTCTTTAAAGAAAGATAGAAAGAACGTTTCAGTGAGTTTCATTCATGAATGAATCCGTTTTGAACAAATTGGTTAAGTGAATGAGTCAATGACTCACTCATAAAGACTTGTCTCCACCTAATTATGTTACAATGTAACCTGCAGAAATAGTCCCAGAAAAAATATCCCCACCTATGCATAGACTGACTGAGAAAAGTCCTAATGCCTTTTTTTGCACCCTTGAAGAGTGTTGTGGGAAGGGGGTGGCACACAAAGTGTCATTCCAGATAAATAGAATAGATCTATCATCCCATTACTCTATTTATCTTCCTTGCCCAAAAATCTGAACATATTTCTGAAGTTCAAAAGTATTTGTCTGCTGTCATGTAAAGTATGTATATTTAAACTTTTTTTAAAGTCAAAAGTCCAGCTAAATAAATTCAAATGTTCAAACTTGTCTTAAATATATGATTTATATGTCTGTCTAACAGTGTTGGGCTAGTTACTCAAAGAATGTAATATATTACTCATTACTAGTTACTCATTTCAAAAGTAATATTGTTACTTTACTTATTACTTTCTGGCAACGGTAATTAGTTACACTACTAATTACTTTTTCTTCACGCCCGACAGAAGTTGTAACTGTGTATCTTCCACATAAAATTCTAGTGATTGATAGTCCCATATACGATTATATTTCATTGTGTATTTTATCAAATCACATAAGCTTGTAAGAAACTGTTTAATTTTCCAAAAAGATTTTTAATTATAGTATGTGTAGCTTGAAGCTAATTGTAATTTCTCCGTTGCCCATATACGATTATATTTAATTGTGTGTTTTATCAAATCACATAAGCTTGTAAGAAACTATTTAATTTTCCAAAAAGATTTTTAATTATAGTAATATAATGTACCAGATGCTGATCAGAGGGATGTGGGTGGGATGTAATGCCAGAGTAAAGTAAAGCCACAACTTACACAACAGTGCTCAGATCTTTTTTCCTGACAAAATCAATATAATGCAATATTTCTATGCTGAATGTAAGCTTTTCCATATTCCAATCTTGCCTGCTGCACTGGGGACATCACATGCATGTGCGAGTCGTGAAAATTATGAAAATAAATCTAGGAATTATTTGATTGTTGGATTTTAAATCAGC
>NW_015540943.1:1044421-1050082 GCF_001515605.1 Sinocyclocheilus anshuiensis
TTTAATTTTCCAAAAAGATTTTTAATTATAGTAATATAATGTACCAGATGCTGATCAGAGGGATGTGGGTGGGATGTAATGCCAGAGTAAAGTAAAGCCACAACTTACACAACAGTGCTCAGATCTTTTTTCCTGACAAAATCAATATAATGCAATATTTCTATGCTGAATGTAAGCTTTTCCATATTCCAATCTTGCCTGCTGCACTGGGGACATCACATGCATGTGCGAGTCGTGAAAATTATGAAAATAAATCTAGGAATTATTTGATTTTTGGATTTTAAATCAGCGGGGTTGAGGTATCAAAAGTAACTAAGTAACTAAGCTGTTTTATGGATGGTAACTGTAATATTATTACTGAAATCGTATTAGTAATTAGTTACACTACTAGCTACTGCAAAAAGTAATATTATTACACTAAGTTACTAGTTACTGCCCAACACTGCTGTCTAACTAAATGAGAAATGTAATATTTACATGTAATATTTATTTAATATTTGTATTTTATTTTTGCATGTCAAAACATTTTTGAACAGAAAGTAAGTTTTCTTGTGTAAAACATGTACATTTAGTAAATATTGTTTTGTGAAAAAAAAAATGGGATAGACAGAGGATTAGCCGTGAATTATTGAATAAAGCATGTTTTTCTACAGAGGCAGTGTGTCATGCTCCGATGTAAGCTGTGCATAACTAAATGTATTTTTCTGTAGCTTTATTTCAATTGATAGCAGACACTCTGTAATATTATTATGCATATTAGTTTTACCTTTGTTTTTATCTCATTTATTCTTGCCTAAGGAGGACAACCACTTATCTCATTCTCCCCCTACAATGTAAATGTATTTCAACAACACTTGGAGAACTCAGGGTGACTTGTGCTCCAGCAGCTGTTATCTCCTGAAGATTACTCACAAAAGAATAGTTTTTAAGACACAGTCAATCTAAACAACTTATGAGTTAAGAGAGACAGTAAAAAATAAGAGTGACTTAAGCTGAAATACTTAATAATCATATGATGAACATGCCACTTGATTTGTTATGCTGTTTCACCTCCTTTTAGCGCCATCTACTGGCACATCAGTTACCTAGCTGATATTTTTGATTATCATCTCAGGGTCAGTCAAAAGGCTTATTATATTTCAATTCTATAGAATTCCTGTAGATTTCTAGGTCTTTTAGTTGCTGATGTCTAATTTCCTGCCAAGATCCAAAGCCCAAAGACTTAATCACGTGGTCTTGGACTTGCGGTGTCTTTAACATGGTCTCAACAACTGAAGTCTTGGTCTGGATCTGGGTCTTTTGGTCTCTGGCAAGACTAGGGTTGCCACCCGTCCCTTAAAATACGGAATCGTCCCGTATTTTAATGATGTGTTCCGTATCAAATCAATACGGGACGCGATTTGTCCCGTATTTTTACAAAGGCCGACAAAGCTGAATCAACAAATAAGTATTTTAGGCGCCATCTAGCGGCAAAGCAACTCATTCAGGTGTGTTTGACATTAATAATAAAGACCTTGAATGTGTTCTCGTTGTTGGGTTGGTAACTTTTTTTTTAATAAGGCATTGCTTTCCTTTGCATTCCTTTGCTTTGCATACAGTGTAATCTTATCAGTAAAATATGTGAACGTTTAAAAGGTGATTATTCACTAAGTGTAGCAGTCAAAGGTCACAAGCCTGCCTGACCCAGGATAAGAGTTTGAGAGTTCTGCTCATGCTCACAGAGAGTCATGCTTGAAACATGTAAGTATGAGGTTATGAGGTTCTGATATAATTATTATTTTTTTTTTTTTACTGTTTATACCTATATGTATTTTTGAATTTAGAAAATATTTACTACAGCTATTATTGCCAGAACAATAGATAAAATGACAGAAAGAGCTTCATACTTTTCCGTTGATTTCATTTAGTGTGACTTTACAGAACTAACAATGGTGTTTTGGCCTAAACTCCAATTATTTTTAGATACAGAATTAATTTACTTTTAGTTTAGCATATAACCTTTTATTTTAAATGATTAAAATATATATCTAATTTCACTTCCACAAGTGTATCTATTTTATTAGACATAATAATAGTAAATGCAGTTTTATGAGATCATATTAATTAAGAGAATACATTAATATTACAAGCACAACTGTGATATAATAATACAACAATCTATATAACAGTATTGTTGTCGTTGTTGTTGTTGCTGTTGTTTTGCAATCAGCCATGATTCATTTATTCCACAAGTGAAAGTGAAAAAAGAGAGGAGTTACATAACATTTAAAAAACAAAACAAAATAACAGCTTTTATTAATCTACTGATATGACTTGAGTCTCCATCTCAAATATAAATACTTTTTAAAGTTACATTTATTTATTGGTGTAAAATTATATACAATATATATAAAAAAATAATAATAAGCAAAGCGATAAGAATTAAAAATCAAAGTAACAAACAAACAAATATGGCTTTTTATCATTTACCCCCCCCTCCAAAACAAACAAACAAACAAAAAAAACAATCTGTGTTTTGATTCCAAAATGTTTAGTAGACAGTGCTGCGGCCCCTTTAAGAGATCAACGGACGCGTCTAGGAGATCTGCCCGTCTGCTGTGTGTGTGAGTTCGGTGACATCAACAAGACACGCAGATCCGTGTTCTCTGGGGGGGACTGACATTAACTCACACATAATCAAGACCCTTGGGACATCGCACACCTCTTTTAGACAGCAGAGGGGAAGAGCGTCGCTGCTGCTCAGGGATCTGGTGTATATTTACAGCCGTTTTCCAGCAGGTGTTACTGAAGGATCTATCACAGACTATCAGCAGGGTTCATGAAACTTTGCTACGATTTGCGAGCTGGGTAAGCGGATCTTTGACATGTGTCCTTTAGTAATATACAAGAGGGCAACAGGCGATTTGCAGTATGCGTCTACAGGACTGTGATAATTCATAGATGAAATCATTTCTATTCTGAGAAACGATCTTTAAAATGAAACTGTTCATATCTGTGTCAGTGTCGCACTAAGACCCGCAGATTTAAATAGCTAAGTATGTGCACGTCATGATCGAATGTGTCATCGCTTTGTTTAATGTCACATTTAAATGCGTTCCTGGAACGTGACCGTTAGTCTGTCATTCAGACACGTTGATCTTTGGAACAAAATGTATCATTCTGTAGAACACAGAACATACTGAACACATATATCCACACAACAACGGCCTAGAGTGGTTACGTGAGTTACTGATGTTGCGATGATGAACACGGATCGTCGCGTGATTCTGAAAGGAAGTTATTCATTGGTTATTTATCTATTGATCCATTGACTGATTCATTGACTCGTTCACTGATGCATTGGTCTGAACTGATCCATCTATTCATTGTTCCGTCAAGACATGATAGATTGAATCACTCATTAGTGGATTTGATTGATTTCCTGTATTGTAGACCCATTGCTCTGTTGATTCATTGCTCTACTGAGTCAATGATTAATTTAGCATTGTAAAATCAACTGATTTATTGAACTCAGTTGAATAATTGATCCATCGATTCATTGATATATTGTTTCATTGATCTGTTGGGTCATTAATTAATCTTTTGATTATTGGATCTATGGATTCAATGATTAATTTACCTATTGAGTCACTGAGTGATTTATTGTGAAATAAATTGAATCATTGAAATCAATTAAATAATTGATCCATTGATTCGTTAAATCATTGATTAAATTATCTTTTGATTAACTGATCCATGGAATAATTGAAATATTTACCTGTTGAGTCACTGATTCATTTACTCATTCTGAACAAAACGGAATCATTTAAATAAATCGAAGCATTGATATATTGATTAATTGATCTGATAAGTGATTGATTAATTAATCATTTGATTAATTGATCCACAGATTCATTGACTTACTGAGTCACTGGTTCATTTACCCTTTGTGAAATCAATTAAAATATAAAAATAATGGAATCATTGATCCATAAATTCATTGATCTGTTGTTTAATATATGAATTAATATTTTGATAAATGAATCCATAGATTTAATAATTCACTGCCCTATTGAGTCACTAATTAAACCATTGTGAAATCAACTGAATCATTGGAATCCACTGAATCATTGATCCATTGTTTCATTGATCATTTGTGTCATTGATGATTTAATCTTGTGATTAATTAATCCATGGCTTTATTAATTCATTAACCTGTCAGTCACCGATTCATTTGTCCATTAGGAAATCAACTAAATAATTGAAATCAGTTGAATCACTGACCCATCGATTCATTGATCTGATGTTTTATTGATTTATTGAGCCAATGATTTTTATTACATTTTTTAAATTAATTGGTCCATGATTCATTTATTCATTTGATCACTGATTGATTCAGTCATTTTCAGATTCACTGGTTTCAGATTAAACTGTTTTCTCAAGCAAACCATTTCTTTGATTACAGGTGCATCTCAATAAATTAGAATGTCGTGGAAAAGTTAATTTATTTCAGTAATTCAACTCAGATTGTGAAACTCGTGTATTAAATAAATTCAATGCACACAGACTGAAGTAGTTTAAGTCTTTGGTTCTTTTAATTGTGATGATTTTGGCTCACATTTAACAAAAACCCACCAATTCACTATCTCAACAAATTAGAATACTTCATAAGACCAATAAAAAAAATTTTTTTAGTGAATTGTTGGTCTTCTGGAAAGTATGTTCATTTACTGTACATGTACTCAATACTTGGTAGGGGCTCCTTTTGCTTTAATTACTGCCTCAATTCAGCGTGGCATGGAGGTGATCAGTTTGTGGCACTGCTGAGGTGGTATGGAAGCCCAGGTTTCTTTGACAGTGGCCTTCAGCTCATCTGCATTTTTTGGTCTCTTGTTTCTCATTTTCCTCTTGACAATTAAACCCCATAGATTCAGGTCTGGTGAGTTTGCTGGCCAGTCAAGCACACCAACACCATGGTCATTTAACCAACTTTTGGTGCTTTTGGCAGTGTGGGCAGGTGCCAAATCCTGCTGGAAAATGAAATGCCATTCTGCGGTCAGATATGTTTGTATAGTTGTGCTGAATTGTATAATTGACGTTGTCCCAGCTAACCCATTTTCTACATGGCTGTTCTAGATTCTTGTATCAGTGCACAGTCATCCTTTACGTAAGGACGTTCAAACCAAGAACGATAACTATATTATGGTCCACACCAACGGACAGTAACATTCTGTTTATTATAAGCACGTGCATAGTTTTGTCTGTTGCTTTAAATGCTCAAGTTCTTTATGGACCACTGGTCCAGTTCTTCTTCTCCTTAGCCCAGGTAAGACGCCTCTGACATTGTCTGTGGTTCAGGGTTCAGGAAACAAGAGACATTTCCTCATTTTCATTTTCATTTTCCCCATGATTGTGTAGCCTAGTGAACCAAACTGAGAGACCATTTTGAAGGCTCAGGAAACCTTTGCAGGTGTTTTGAGTTGATTAGCTGATTGGCATGTCACCATATTCTAATTTGTTGAGATAGTGAATTGGTGGGTTTTTGTTAAATGTGAGCCAAAATCATCACAATTAAAAGAACCAAAGACTTAAACTACTTCAGTCTGTGTGCATTGAATTTATTTAATACACGAATTTCACAATTTGAGTTGAATTACTGAAATAAATGAACTTTTCCATTGC
>NW_015540943.1:1056490-1077985 GCF_001515605.1 Sinocyclocheilus anshuiensis
TTGTGAAGTTCACTCAAATTCTTGAATCTATTTTGCTTGACAATCCTCATAAGGCTGCGGCTTTCTCGGTTGGTTGTGTATCTTTTTCTTCCACACTTTTTCCTTCCACTCAACTTTCTGTTAACATGCTTGGATACAGCACTCTGTGAACAGCCAGCTTATTTGGCAATGAATGTTTGTGGCTTACCCTCCTTGTGAAGGGTGTCAATGATTGTCTTCTGGACAACTGTCAGATCAGCAGTCTTCCCCATGATTGTGTAGCCTAGTGAACCAAACTGAGAGACCATTTTGAAGGCTCAGGAAACCTTTGCAGGTGTTTTGAGTTGATTAGCTGATTGGCATGTCACCATATTCTAATTTGTTGAGATAGTGAATTCGTGGGTTTTTGTTAAATGTGAGCCAAAATCATCACAATTAAAAGAACCAAAGACTTAAACTACTTCAGTCTGTGTGCACTGAATTTATTTAATACACGAATTTCACAATTTGAGTTGAATTACTGAAATAAATTAACTTTTCCACGACATTCTAATTTATTGAGCTGCACCTGTAGTATGAAGCCAGTATTCCTGCACTGAGAGAGGTTATGTAGGCATCACCTGTAGATTTGAACTCAGAGTATGACTCATGCACAAATAAAGAAGTACATTTTGTGCTTTTGTTTGTTATGTAGCATAGATTTGATCTTGAATGAACTGAATTTAATTTCTCTCTCACCGATATGAATGTCCTTGTCATTGTTTGCGGTTATAAGTCATGCCGTTCCTCCAGTGCTCTCTCTGGTGTTCAGTTAGAAGTGAATCAGAGGGCCTTGGTGGTGGATATCTGTGTGGAGATGTGGGCAGTATAGATATCAGTGGGTTATGTGGGTGGACACATTTAGTTCCGCCTTGTGCACTTGACTAGAGACTTTTGCAGCTTTCACAGCATGCAGAATCACAATAATATCCAAATATAATTTCATAATAAGCACTGAGAGCTCTCAAGGCAAACCCTGTTTTATAATGTAATTTTAGTGAGAGATGGCTACAATTAAAGCTCATGACCCTGTTGTTTGTTGTCTGCATCTACAATCTATGCCATTATTTTCTGTACATAATACCTTTTTGATCTTACCTGTTTATTTTGGCATTTTAACTTACTAAACTATATGCGGTAGAGCAAAGAATAAATAAATAAATAAAATAGTGACCCTCATGTTCATGTTTCAGACCTTTTTGACTTTCATGCTTCCATGGAAAATATTAATTCATTTCTATTTACATTTAGTCAAGTCACGTTTATTTCTATAGCACTTTATATACACAGACTATGTCAATGCAGCTTTACAGAGATAAATAGGAAAATGACAGAATTAATTATGGAAACTCAGCTACGGAGACAGTTCAAAAAGAAAATAGTGTCATTATTTAGTTCAAATCAGTTCAGTTCAATAACAATGTAAAGTTCAACAATTTGAGACAAGTTCAACTCAGCTATAATAAGCAACTCTACAAATGCAGCAATGTTGTTATTCAGTTCAAATTTGTTCACTGCTGATATTAAACTTCAGTTTAATATCCATGTCAATGTTACAAGATAGGATTCAGCTGCAAAACAGCTCTACAGAAGATTGTGCCATTCACAGTTTATTCATTTAGCAGTTGTGTTAGCAAAGTGACTTACAAATTAAAATAACAAGCAATTCATGTGGAAACGTTGGGCCTGTAAACATTTGATTGCACATTAGCTTTTTTTGTAAAATCTTAAGCATGACACAAAAACTTTTATACTATACAAATTGTGCAATAGTTGAAACTATTGCATTATGTCAGTTATTGAAGCACTTTCAAAATAGTGACATGCACAAAATCTGTGGGAAATCCACAAATGGCACTCCAGGGATCTCCTCTATACTTTGGTCAGTGAGTCTTGCTCGGGGCAGGAAAAGCACCTGAAATCCATTTACAACCTGTTGCAATTTGAGATGTTCTTTTGGCTTTGGCCTTCAGAACAGATGAGCAAATGAATTCCCTTCCACTTTAAAAGGTCAGCCCTAGAGACTACTGAGAATATTCATTCACATGGTTTTGTGAAAATCCTGAGGATATGAGCGTGTCAGAGAGGTGACTTCTGGGTAAACCGTGATATAATAACATATTTTAGAGAGAGGGGTGGGGGTTCACATTTAATCAAGAGTAATGCTATTTAATAAAACCAAAATCTATTTAGTGGCTTTCTATCATCCATTAGTGTGCATATATTCATTGTAACAGCTCCAGATTGTTAATTATGTAAATCAGCTTATTAGTATTAAGTAAATAAAACATTGCTGATGAACAATTATTGTTATGTTTGTGTAAGGTTTTTAAATCTGTTAGTTTTATCTTTACCTTTTTATTATTTTCATTTGCTTTAAATTGGCATCTGTAAATGTTTGTATGACATAATGTTTACTTTTTCTTAAAATCATTAATTGGAGTTCTTTTTGAATATTTTATATACATTTAGTTTTATTAATTTATTAATTGATTAATATTATAGTCTACATCTTAAGAAAAATGTAGCAAGCTTATTTTTCATAGTACATAATTTTTAATTATTACTATAAATTATTGATATTTAATATGATTTAATGAAAACAACATTGCTGAGACACTTAGACAATATTACTAACACTTTTGTCAGCCGACCAAGTTGACATGAGCATCAGCCAATGCCAGTAATCTCAAATGAGCCAAAAATTGGCTAATTAAATTGACAGGATGATATACTGTATCAGTCTGTCAGTACTATTGGCTTACTGTAATAAAGCCACTTTGCATCTTCATTATGTGTAAGTGAGATTTCTCCAGCAGGTTTGCAGTGTAAGACCTGTGTCCTTTTTTAAAATGTGACTATTTGTTCTTATTTTTAAAGTTTTCTGTTTTCAAGTGTTTACTTGATTTAGATTTTCCTTAATATTTTTTGTACTCTGTTGACCCTGCAGGGCTGCCATACATAATGTTAAGGTAAAGCCTAAAGCAGCTGTGTTGAACATGCTAAAGCGACTGGACAAAATAAGATTCCGTGGTCCAAAGCGAGATGACTTCCTGGATCTACCCGAGTCCCCCACGGGATCGGACACTGAATGTAGTGATGACATACTGCTGAGACCTCGACCTTCAATACGAGACAGTGACGAGCAGAGAGACCCTGTAAGTAATTACAAACACTCTCATGTCATTTGACAACTTTGTTTGTTTCTGTTGTATACAGTAAGTATAAAGGACTAATTTAAGAACTTTTAATTATGTAATAAATGTGTTAAAGTAGCTACCTTCATAGATAACATTTTAAGGCATCGTAGGTTTGTGTTCAACAATATAACAACATTATGCTGCCTTCTAAGGTAATGTTGACTTAGATTTGGACTTAGGGTTATATTATATTTATTATATTATATTATATGTTAGGCCAGGGGTCTCCAAACTCGGTGGGGGCCTCCAAAGGGCCGGTGTTCTGCAGAGTTTAGCTCCAACTTGCCTCAACACACCTGCCTGGAAGTTTCTAGCATGTCTAGTAAGACCTTAATTAGCTTGTTCAGGTGTGTTTAATTAGGGTTGGAGCTAAACTCTGCAGGACACCGGCCCTCCAGGACCAAGTTTGGAGACCCCTGTTTTAGGCCCTCAATAGCCGCGTTTCTACTGCCGGGCCAAAAGCGGGCGTGCTACTGCATGCCAGGGCTAGTTGCGTTTCCACTGTCACTTCCGGGGCTTGATCGTGCCTCGTCGGGGCTTCCTCGGGGCCAACAGCCAGGGTTTTTTGGCCAGCCGAAGCCGAGCTCGGGCTTGAGGAGTGGTTATGAACAAAGACAGAGTTTCTCCGAGTCTGGAGAGCATCAGCGGATCATTTCATATAGTTACCAGCTAACATCAGCATTAAAGACTTTCAGAAATAATTTTAGTTCAAAACTCACTTTGAGACAGCAGTGAGAGTTTGAAATAACATGTTTGAGATCTGTTTATGATCACCATACTAGGCAGAAATATTTATATGCGATGCAAAAGATATGCACGCTTTACCATAATGGCCATTACCATAGTAAACTTGGTAAATATGATCGCTTGAAGAAATCAGAAAAATCATATAGTCTATCACAATCATGTATTTATTTTTTTACATATTTTATCTGTCAATAAGTCTTGTCTCTTTATACCTGACTCTCTGATGTTCATATTTATCTCTACGTATGCCATAAAATATATCATAATATATCAAATTTTTTTGCTTCCCTCTGTTTCTCTGACTGAAAATATAACAATGTTTTGTGACTGGAGAGTAGGGCTGCGCGATATACCTAAAAAATTTATCAATGATACATTGTTTCATATCGTTCGGTATCGATAATTATTGAAAATTTTTATAACCTTTTTTAAAACAAAGAGCAATAGAATTTTTTTTTTAAATTTAACCACTGTATTTTTAAATTAACTAAATTTATTAAGACAAACAACAGATATTTTTTTGTTTTAACAGTCAAACACAAAATAAAAATTAAACAAATATCTAATTTCTAATGTTTTATATGCAGATTAAATAGGTTAAACTTTTGGCTTGTTTCCCGAGGCCACAGGAGGGCGCAATGAGCAAAATAATGCAGCACAAAAAATGTCAAAGCAAGGAAATAACTGTCTATAAAAAAACGTGCATTATGTCTAAATTAACTCATAAATATAATTTCGTAAATTGCATAAACAATTATGAACAAAACAGCATCACATATTTATGCATAGCTTAATACAAAGAGCCGAATCGCCCATCATACAGATTGCCTTTAAAAACATATGAGACGCAGTGAAAAGGAATAAACCTTCACAAATTCGTTACGTGTTTTCTAAAAGTTTAAACTGTTTTAACTTTGCATGGCTTTCTATACATCTCCTGTGTGACGCGAGTACAGCAGTCATATTTGTCCGTCAAAAAAATGCGCTGAATATGCATTCTGTGTGAATGGCTTGGTTTCGGTTTTAACCTAATCAAGATCTTCTACGCATTGAGCTACTATATTTTTCTAATATGTTGAATGAATAACGCAGCAACTGTGTGTCTCAAGGGCTAGACTAACAAAACATTAAACTACAACGTCACTTACATCATCATCAACCGCATCTCGTGCTCCACTGATGACGCTCCCTGACGCACACCTAACATTCGATTGTGCTATTTTTGCATTCAAATGCAAATGTTTATTTTAAATTCGACTAATATAAATGTTTTTATTCACAATCTCCTCATCACAGGCAGGCACAGCACTCATGTTCGTGTTTGTGTGTGCTGTCTGCATCACTCACGTGCCTATATCGTGCACTATATAGAATTTTTTTTTGATATCGTTATCGAAGAAGGTGTACCATTGATAAATATCGATACCGTTTTATCGCCCAGACCTACTGGAGAGAGTGCTAAAGCTATTCAGGTTATATTTTTGATGGAAAAAGTATAGAAATTATCCTGACAATCCTGACAAATGAATTCATTATGATCAATGTATCACTTATTATTGTGGAAACGCAGTGTGACTATGGGCTCAGTGCTACACAGGGTTGCCAGGTTTGCACAACAAAACCCGCCCGATTGCTACTAAAAACTAACCCAAAACTAGTTTACTACGCATTGAGCTACTATATTTTTCTAATATGTTGAATGAATAACGCAGCAACTGTGTGTCTCAAGGGCTAGACTAACAAAACATTAAACTACAACGTCACTTACATCATCATCACCGCATCTCGTGCTCCACTGATGACGCTCCCTGACGCACACCTAACATTCGATTGTGCTATTTTTGCATTCAAATGCAAATGTTTATTTTAAATTCGACTAATATAAATGTTTTTATTCACAATCTCCTCATCACAGGCAGGCACAGCACTCATGTTCGTGTTTGTGTGTGCTGTCTGCATCACTCACGTGCCTATATCGTGCACTATATAGAATTTTTTTTTGATATCGTTATCGAAGAAGGTGTACCATTGATAAATATCGATACCGTTTTATCGCCCAGACCTACTGGAGAGAGTGCTAAAGCTATTCAGGTTATATTTTTGATGGAAAAAGTATAGAAATTATCCTGACAATCCTGACAAATGAATTCATTATGATCAATGTATCACTTATTATTGTGGAAACGCAGTGTGACTATGGGCTCAGTGCTACACAGGGTTGCCAGGTTTGCACAACAAAACCCGCCCGATTGCTACTAAAAACTAACCCAAAACTAGTTTAGAGGGTTAGTTTTTTTTTTTTTTTTTGGCGAGGTTCCCCTGTTAAAATTTGCATTCCAGTGGCTAAATATCACGTTATTGGGGTCGCTTCAACCCACGGACCTGAAAAACAACCTGCAGCAATAGTGTTAAAGTAGCCCAATTCCACGTGAAAACCGCAGACTTGACAACATTGGTGCTAGAGGTCTGAGGCTATTAGCCCCACCTGGCCCGTTGAAAGCACTGGCTCACACTGGCCCGACAGTGGGAAAGTGAAAGTGAAGTTGAAAGTGGCCCCTTTGCTGAACCAACACTGGTCAAACTTATTACCCAACATTCTATACCACAAAACGTGGAAAAAACATGAGGGCCAATGGAGTTAAGAGAAATATAGATTGTGAATATATTTTATTCAGCACTGGAAAGTACAAATAAAACAGTTTGTCACCTTTATTTATATAGCTCTTTATGCAATACAGATTGTGTCAAATCAGCTTTACAATGTTAAACAGGAAAAATGTGTGCTGATAATGCAAGAGGACAATAGAAAACAGTCAGTCATTGTTGATTCAGTGATGTTATCATCTAGCTCAGTTCAGTTCTCTCCCACCACTGTCTCACCACAGTGCTATTTCTGTGGTGCATGTCGTTGTTGCCAAGTGTTTTAAATCATTTCCATGGCAGTTAGAATGTTGTGTTAAGGAGGTCACACACAAGACGAGAGGCGTAGCACCGTGCTACATCTTTAAAAGTGTACACACACCGATGGTGCCACTTAGCGTCTGTCCACGGCATCCAGCTACACCTATGGAGGCTGTTCATAAAGAATGCTACTGGCATAGTTTTCCATTAAATTATATTTGTCCTGAATAATTATTTCACATAATGACTTGTGATTGCATTTTTCACCAAAATGTTTGACTTTGTGTGGCTTGAATTCAGTCCATATGCACAATGTGGAATGGCATCACTCTTTAGGGACAGCTTTAGGGACCATTCAAACAGGATGCATTTTTGTGTTGAAAAATGCAGAATGCAAGCAGTGGAATGGAGAAATATAATGCAAGGTTTGAGATTATATTTTATTATTATTTATTTTTTTTACGTTTTTAAAATGCTGTGTCATGTGCATCAAAAGCATCCATTTAGCACGTTTACATAGAAAAACAATGGAATAGTATCTCTTTTAGAGTCTGACCTTTTTATGTCAATTACCTCTTTATTTTCCATAATGTAGCAAAGCAGAAAGAGCTTGTTTAATGTTCTGTCTCGTCATTATCTCATTCACCTAGTTAAACTAAGCTGATATTCCTAAGAAATACAGGAAGGCCTCAGACCTTGCAGGCAAATGATGATTTAATGCACTTTACCATCCTGTTAACGCCAGACACTGTAGCTTCAGTCTGTTACCTTTTCATTTCACAGATGGTTTATGGAAGAATTATTTGCCGTAATCGTGTTAGCGATGTTTTCTGAGAGGTTTGTAGTCCTATCTCTGTAATTTGGTGTTCTGTTTATTTTGAGGCTTTCCCCTCAATGATGGAGCCTCAGATTAGTCATGGTGTTGCATAAGTGTCTCACAGAAGAGCCAACTTCCTCTGCTTCCATCTTCATCATGAGCGTGTGTTTTTGAAATGTAAACTGAGATGTCAAGTGAAAGGCTTGTGGGTTTTCTCTCTAGCACATCTCTTGGATGCTGTAGGGTGTCATACTATACAGTAGTGTGTCCAATGCTCATCCCTCAACCATGGCTCTGTTCCAAAACCTAGTGAGCTGCCCACCCAGACAGTAGTTTTAGGCATCGCTGAATGTTCCAAATTGTAGATAGCAAAACCTTTCGTCTATTCAACTGATCTCCAAACTGCTTATCATAAATAGGGTCTTGGGAATGCTGCAGCCTATTCAAGAATCTCTGGCAATAGGCAGGGAAGCACTCTTGATGGAGAGCTGGTCCATCGCAGGGCTAACACACACACATTCACACCAGCAATTTAGTATTTTCAATTCACCTATCCAGCAATGTTTTTAGATTGTGGGGGAAACCAGAGCATTCAGAGGAAACCCACACCAACACAGGGAGAATATGAAAACTCCACACAGAAAGGCCTATTGGCTCAACCAAGAGCAGCAGAACTACAAAATTACATTTTCAAGAAAAGGGGTTCTGATCCATGCAAAACTCATATCTTGTGGGTTTTATGGTTGGTTAGCAGGGTGTTGCTATGTGACTGTTAAGGTTTTTCTGAGTTGTTTTTAGCATGTTACAAGGTGGTTAATAATTGGTCCAATTCATAGCCAGATTCAAGGCTTTTTGCAACTGAGTTTTTGTCCAAAATATCCTCAATTGTGTGGTGTCATTATGATTGTATTACTGCTCCTGACTGAGTTGAAGCCTCCCCTATCCAAAACCATAAATATCAAACATGTTTGATATTTACGATTCTTGATCTGGCTGCCTCCGACGGGATACCCGCAGCAGCCAATGAGAGCAAGTAATCTTCACCACTGGATGTTGCATACATTTTTATACAATCGGCAGGTGTGTGGTTTTGCGGTCTGACTGAAACATCTAGTGTGTGTGTTCGGAAGATTATAATGTTAAAAATGGGTTCTTAACCATCATTATGTTTTTGTGCTTATTAGAGTATTGAGTCATTAGCTTAGCAAACATCAGACTTTATGCTAACATCAAACTTCTAAAACAAGATAATTTCTGCCCATAAAGAGTTTTCTTATTTAAACTTATGATATTTTCAGTATAAGATACTGCCTTAGAATGCAGATGCCTGTGTATTCATTATACACTGAGGCAACTCACTAAAGTCTGTAATTAAATAAACACATTCTCTTCTCATTCTCCTGTTGGCATGGATCTAGGCCATGAGCAGTATGAAATGAGTAGGATGAGGAGAAGGCCAAAGACCTTTGGTGGAAGCTGAGGTCTCTGAGAAAGTTTTTTGTGGGAAACTAAGTATGACCGCAGAAGACTTGCACTCTATAATTACATTTTTTTTCTTGAAATTTATAGACACCACCTGTCACACAACAAATTAGTGAAAACAACTTGACATTTCCAAGTCTTTGACATTTTACTATTGTTAAGAATGTTGTCTGTTGATGTACCTAGTGAAACAACAGCATCAAGCTACTAGACATAACAAAAAATTGTGCTGGTAATAACAACAGTAGTGTATTAGCTTTATTTACTGTTGTCACTGGAAAAACTGCGTGGACATCAGATGTAAACAGCCACGGACGTTTGTGAGGCAAGAGTCACGTCTTGTTATCCTCTCAAGCCGAAATTCTATCAAACCAGCACATATGGTCACGAATTTAAATCCCAGAAATCCCAAGTGCACTCACTGATTTAAAGTCTGGGTTAAGGGAGTGGCATGGAATTGTGGGAGTAGCCTAGTCATTCGCTGTGAAGTGTAAATTGACACATGAATTTCAAAACCCTATGGGGGCATTTTCATCTTTGCTTCCTTACTAAATTCTGTTCCTGATCCTTTTGTTTGAAAACTTTTAAACGTTGACTGGTTCTTGTTTTCCTTCACACTGTAATGTGAAAATTTCCCTTATTTGGATTCATTTAGATTTTAAAGATTTGTTATTATTCAGATGATAGGTTAGCATGCTAGTGTCAATTTATATCCAAATGTCCCCAAGGTTCCATGTATCCATGAACATTTTTTTTAATTATTATTGTTAGTAGTGTTTGCTTTTCCATTTCTAATTGATTGGACAATTTTCATCTGATAGGACTTATGAAACAAGGAAGAACTAGCCATATCTGGGCACCAGAATATCATGGAGGTTTGAGGGCAGCCTCCTTAGACTTGGGTCAGTAAGAAATCACCTAGGAACCACCCAGAACAACACAATAACAACATATTGTCACACTCGCTTGTGGGAGATCAAGCGCACAACGCAGAAGGTGAATAACATACAGTCTTTAATAGTAATCCACAGGGAATCCAGGAGGAAGGCAAACCAACGACGTGTATACATAAACAAACAATAACCGGCAACTGAGAGAACTAAACAAGGAGTATTTATACAAATGTAAGAGAGGAACTAATGACTTAATTAACAGGACACAGGTGAACAGAATAAACTAATCAAGGGAACTAAGAAAAACTAGGTCAAGGAAACAAAACTACACAGGAGAACAGGAAATGAAAACAACTCAAAGTCTATGTAAACAGAACATAACCATGACAGTACTCCCCCCTCCGACCAGGTGCGAACTCGCGCCGTAACAAAAACAAAGGAGGGGACAAAGGATAGCAGGCAGATGACCAGGGCCATGACAACGGAGGAAGGAGCCATGGAGGGATCAGGAGGAACCATGGCGGACCAGACGGAGGGAGGAGCCAGGATGGAGGCAGAAGGAACCAGGGCGGACCAGATGGCGGGAGGAGCCAGGATGGAGACAGGAGGGACTTGGAGCAGGAGGAGCCAGGCGGGATCAGACCACAGCCAACATGACGGCCCACGGTGGAGCCGATGGAGGGAGGAGCCATGGTGGAGGAAGGGCTGACGACTCCAGGGGGCCGACCGACAGCGGCAGAACAGGTGGGAAAGGAGCCCAGGGTGGAGACAGAGAGCCGTAGAGCCAAGGCGATGGGGAGGATCCGGAGGGCCAAGGCGGAGCAGATGGCTCAGGCGACCAATGCGTAGGCAGGGATCCGGAAGGCCACGGTCGAGCTGGAGCAACAGAGGACCAAGGTGGAGCTGGAGAGAGGGAGGAGCCCAACAGTGCCGGTGAGACGGATCGACGAGGCGCAGCCAGAGGAGTGGAGTCTTGAGGCGATGGCGGGTCGACGACTGACCAAGGCGGAGCCGGAGGGATGAGGGAGCCCAACGGAGCTGGTGGACTGACGGGCCACGGCAGAGAGGAGAGAGCTAAGAGCCATGGTTGAGCCGCGGTGGAATCCGGGCCTCGGAGGTGGAGACAAGGGATCCTCCAGCCATGATGCCGATGGAAACTGATAGACCTGTGGCAAAACCACACCACTGATAGTGGGCTGAGGGTGAGCAGAGGGGCTGACAGGAGACAGCGGAGGAGATGGCGAAGACTGGTATTTATACAAATGTAAGAGAGGAACTAATGACTTAATTAACAGGACACAGGTGAACAGAATAAACTAATCAAGGGAACTAAGGAAAACTAGGTCAAGGAAACAAAACTACACAGGAGAACAGGAAATGAAAACAACTCAAAGTCTATGTAAACAGAACATAACCATGACAGTACTCCCCCCTCCGACCAGGTGCGAACTCGCGCCGTAACAAAAACAAAGGAGGGGACAAAGGATAGCAGGCAGATGACCAGGGCCATGACAACGGAGGAAGGAGCCATGGAGGGATCAGGAGGAACCATGGCGGACCAGACGGAGGGAGGAGCCAGGATGGAGGCAGAAGGAACCAGGGCGGACCAGATGGCGGGAGGAGCCAGGATGGAGACAGGAGGGACTTGGAGCAGGAGGAGCCAGGCGGGATCAGACCACAGCCAACATGACGGCCCACGGTGGAGCCGATGGAGGGAGGAGCCATGGTGGAGGAAGGGCTGACGACTCCAGGGGGCCGACCGACAGCGGCAGAACAGGTGGGAAAGGAGCCCAGGGTGGAGACAGAGAGCCGTAGAGCCAAGGCGATGGGGAGGATCCGGAGGGCCAAGGCGGAGCAGATGGCTCAGGCGACCAATGCGTAGGCAGGGATCCGGAAGGCCACGGTCGAGCTGGAGCAACAGAGGACCAAGGTGGAGCTGGAGAGAGGGAGGAGCCCAACAGTGCCGGTGAGACGGATCGACGAGGCGCAGCCAGAGGAGTGGAGTCTTGAGGCGATGGCGGGTCGACGACTGACCAAGGCGGAGCCGGAGGGATAAGGGAGTCCGGTGGAGCTGGTGGACTGACGGGCCACGGCAGAGAGGAGAGAGCTAAGAGCCATGGTTGAGCCGCGGTGGAATCCGGGCCTCGGAGGTGGAGACAAGGGATCCTCCAGCCATGATGCCGATGGAAACTGATAGACCTGTGGCAAAACCACACCACTGATAGTGGGCTGAGGGTGAGCAGAGGGGCTGACAGGAGACAGCGGAGGAGATGGCGAAGACTGGTGAAGAGGTGGTGGGTGGGAATTTGTGACTGTCAGTGGGTTTTGGGATGGTGTTTGCTGCCCACACACACCAGATAGCAACTCCCAGCACCAGGAGCGCTAGGGGCAGAGGAACAACCTCTGTGGTTGCTTCAGGACTGGCAGACAGTTCAGGGCAGACAGATAATTCTAGGCCGACAGGCAGACAGTTCAAGCATGACCTCCGTGATCATGACAGGACAGACAGACTGTTCAGGGCAGATGGACAGTTCAGGGCAGACTAACAGTTCAGGCACGACCTCCATGGTCGTGATGGGGTAGACAGACAGTTCAGGGCAGATAGACAGTTCAGACAGTTCAGGGCAGACAAACAGTTCGGGCACGACCTCCATGGTCATGATGGGGCAGACAGACTGTTCAGAAACAGCCTCCTTAGCCATATCAGAACCAGCTAAGGAACTGTTGAGAGTCTTCTTCCAGTTCAGACGATGGAAGAAAACTGGGTATTTCAGAATAAAAGTCTATTAAATCCAGCGGAGTCCAGCGGCAGCTCACCCTCGGCGTTGGCACAGTGGGCGGGATTTCCTCCGCGCACTCGCACTTCACTGTATAATCCTCTGTGACGGGCATTTTTGCCGGCTTACACACCTGGTCAGACGTTTGATGAGGCTCTGGCTCTGTTGCGATCCTCAGCTCTGTTGCTCTATCAGGCAATGGCTCATCGGTCGCGGTGGGCTCTGGCTGTTGCTCCGCAACGGGTGGTGTTTGGCTGGACTCTGGGTCCGGAGTGGGGCTGGTGAGTTCCTCATCATCGTGACAGACTGTGAATGGGGATCTGTTTCTCACCATTACCCACTCCACAAAGGCGGCGAAACTCTCTCGAGGACCATCTTCGGACGACCGCGCTCTGCAAGCGGTGTTGAGGCTCGCGTTGTAGAACGTGTAGAGGCAGTCGTCCGTGTAGCTGGTCAAAAACAAAACATGGGGACACGCCGCTTAACTATAGTGGCCGGTTATTCTTTCACACTCGCTGGTGGGAGATCAAGCGCACAGCGGAGGAGATGAATAACATACAGTCTTTAATAGTAATCCACAGAAAAACAGACAGGGAATCCAGGAGGAAGGCAAACCAACAACGTGTATACATAAACAAACAATAACCGGCAACTGAGAGAACTAAACAAGGAGTATTTATACAAACGTAAGAGAGGAACTAATGACTTTATTAACAGGACACAGGTGAACAGAATAAACTAATCAAGGGATCTAAGGAAAACTAGGTCAAGGAAACAAACTACACACAGGAGAACAGGAAATGAAAACAACTCAAAGTCTATGTAAACAGAACATGACCATAACACATATAACCCAGAGCCTCGTAGTAACCATATAGGCAACTATTACAGCACTCTAGTACACTACTACTCTACTACTACTCTCTACTACTCTACTACACTACACTCTAAACTATCTTTCCATTCAACTTTAAGTGAATTTAATTACGGATAATGGATACGGATACGGATAATGATAATATCACTAAACTACTTGTGAATAAGACACAATTTCTGTTTCTTTTTTCTTCTTTCTTCAGTAAGTTTCCACTGTAGTTATTGCATTTTTCGTACTGAATAATAATAATAATATTAAAAAAAAAAGTGTAAAGCTCAGTTTTTTTTATGCAGCTTTTGGAAAATTTATTCCATCCAGAATTTGTATGCAATATTCCAATATTCCAATATTCAAATCCAGGGGAAGACGGCCATTGGATGACTGAGAGATTCCGTGGCCAAGCCCCTCTCTGGCACGTTTTAATTAGGTCGTATAGGCCGATGTACAGTGTCGTTGCTTGCACAAATAGCTACTGCATATGCAAAACTAATGCATTCATGACACAGCTTTCTGACTTATATTATTTCAGTAGTATTCAGGCACTACAGTTGTAGCCATCTGCCCTGTTTTTGTGCTAATTAACTTTGTTCTTCCTGCAGATTTATGCTGGACGCTGTGAATATATGTCACTCGTAAGAGGTGGTTTAAAGTTGTATGCACCAATACGCTTGTTGCTTATTATTACCATGCTCTGCATTTCATTAGTCCAGCATTGCTCGAATGTGTACATTCATGAAATGTTTGAACGCTGCTCTGTCCCCTCTAAATGAGTGGAGATCACGCTGAATGAATCTGGACGATTGACTGATCAACAGACTTCTGCTTCTCAACCACCCAGAGAGTGCAACTGGGCTTTGTTGTGATGCAAGCTCTCATTTTACAGGGGCATTCAGAGTTTGTAAATTATACTTGCGTTCATTTAGAGCCGAGAAGTTTCTGCCTTTAAAAGTTCCCAGGAGGCACTCTCACTCATAAGACGACAAGGGACTGTCAGCTCTCTTATGTCTGTTCTCACATGCCCAGCTTGTTGCGGGCAGGAACTGTAATGGCCTGTATGTCCAGATCGTTCCGCTGTACAGTGCATTATATAGTCATAATATATCTATTGAAATGTGCATTCAAGTGAGCGCATAGAGACAGACTCTCGAACAGGTTTGGCCAGGGGGTTGGATTATGTAGGTGGGCCTGAATATATCTACTTTATGGTCAGATAGCCCCTGTTAGTCACCTTGATGTTTTGCAAGAGTGCTTGGACAGCGACTGTATGCCCTCCTTGTTTTAAGTATACCTCTATAACAGCATAACGCCAACATATTTATAGTCTCCCGGCAGAATGTCCTGTCAATAAGAATTTCGAGTGGCACAAGAAGGCTGATCGTCTCTCGCCCTTCTACATGATCAACATGTGCTGGGCACTCTAGGCAGTCCTGTGATTTGAATATTTCCTCACATTCCTCACATTCCTCGCATTGTGAGTTTGCCTTTGCAAGAGGATTATGTCTACAACTTGAACTGAGATTGTGTTTGGTGTTAAATAGGTCATGTAGACTATCACGGCAGTTGTTGATGCCCCTGCAAAGTGGTGTTCAACTAGGTCGTTTAGCCATTCACAGTCTGTTGTTACAGGTGCAGACACTGCGGCCTTTCTGCGCGAATGGTCACCCTTGTGGGCGATATCTATGCGCATTGCTGTTGTACGCATTCACGGTGTAAAAGCACAGACAGGAATCCGTCATTGTTTTGTTGGTTTCTACCACACAGGTAGTAACCTTTGCAGAAAAACCTATGCGAGGTGGACTATGAGGCACCTATGCATGTTGGTATAGCCTATACGTGTTATTATAGCCTTAACGCATGCATTGTCCGTGCAGGAATCAATCAATGTTCAGCATTCGTCTTATACTGTTGCAGGGTTGCAGGGTATGTAAACTTGTGAGCACAACTGTAGGTGTCTTTCCACATGCTGTTTAATGCTGCTCAGAGGTGGCATAAATGCATTTACACAGCAATTACAACTGTATATTTTGATACTAGGGGCTGAGGTGGGTGGGTTTATGCAGCATTGTGTGTTTACACTGAATTTTGAGGAGGCACAGAGCAGCCTTAACTTGGCTGTGTAAAGACACCTATAGTTTCAATTGTATGCTGCTGTGTTGCAATTGCATCTACAGTATGATAACTAAAAAGCTTTGTCTTGTCCATAAGGCTCAAAAAAAAAAAAAAATCTGTATAATTCAAAATGATGTGTGGTGATGTGTAAATGGTTTCCACAGAACTTGAGCTTTTTCCAACATAATTGTGTTTTGGCAATAAAACATTTTGAAGAGCTAAAAATCAATATACTTCTACTTCTGATGGCTTTCGGGAAGCGTGTAACCTCACTTTCTGCACATGCTGAAAGGCTGACCAGTCTTGCCACTCCATTTGCATGCGTTTGCATTCATAATTTCCTGCATCACAGGCAGCTTTAGTGTTAAATGCAACAGCCTGCTAACAGAGTTTGTGACCAGTGGTTCCGTGATGTTTAGACAGCAGTGAGGAGTGAGTCATCGCTCACATGCTGATCCAAATAGCTCTGTTGCACACATACAAACACAGACACACATGGAGCCAACATAACGCTTGTCTGATAGTGTATCTCAGATAAGCACTTGTATATTCATGAGTTTAGACTGTGTCGTTGTAGCCCTTTTTACTTTTTGATTCATGCAGTTAGTCCCTGAAGGCCAGGGGTAATGAGATCAGATTTTCACACAAGCAGGGGTTTGATTGACTCTGAATATAGCATTTATGAGATCCAGTTACCTACGGTCTCTCTGCTGGAAACTGCCTCTTTCATGCTCTACTGATGACCCTTCTGGCATTTTCTGTTTCAGGACACTTTGTTTTGTGTTGCAGAGGTGCAAGATACAGATTACAGTAACTATGGAAATCAAGAACTTACTGTTCTTTTTAAATTGTATGTGAATCAGTAGACATTATGCAGTGGTAAACTGGAGTATGCCACTTTGGTGTCACATGTTGTCATCACATTGACTATGATTACACATACATCGATATTCCGATATGATTCGGAATTCGGCAGTACTCTGATTAGTACTGATTCATGGGTAACACCTTACAATAAGGTCCCATTAGTTAACATTAGTTAATGCATTAAGTAAGGAATTGATGATGGGCTGTTGAGTTAGTTGAGAAAATAATGCACACCCAAGGTGGTGATGCGTTCGTTATACCTCGGGTGTGCATTATTTACTAATAATTCAATGGACCAAAGTCAATTATTCCATTTATACTACGGTTTCCACACCCACACAGGTTTTTGTCCTTAAAACGCTCTTGTGCAGTAGGATTCATTTCTTACGCATCTCATCCTACACTCGTTGCTAATTCTAACATGTAAGTTTAGACATATTAACAGAAGCTTGAGCCGTTGATAGTAATGCAATTATTAATGCAGTTATCAGAGAGAGAAAGAGAGAGAGAGAGAGAGATTAAACGTGTGAATTACCTGAGTCTGTGCGTCTCTCAATAGTGTTCGGCAGTAGCATCTCTACTAATAGCGAAACTGTTAGTTCATCTACTTCAAAAATGCAGTTATTACCTTTGTAGTGAGAAATGACAAAAAGTCGCTAAACTATTTAAATATTTGCACGTGTATGTTTGTTTTTTTTGCTGTTGTAAGCTGTAAGGACCTTTGAAAGCACTGAAATCATTTAGCAAAGTGATATGGACATGTAATGCGGTCAAGACCTGCCTGGAGCTACTTTAGCCATGCATTTCCCTGAAAATAACTGCACACCTTAGAATGTTCGTCAACCTTTCAGATTCAAGCATTCAACAGCCCTGTAGTATAACTAAAATGAACTAACAATGAGCAATATTTGCTACAGTATTTATTAATCTTTATTAATATTAGTTATTAAAAATAAAACAGGTCCATTAATTAATATTAACAGATACGATTTTTATTTTAATAATGTATTAGTAAATGATCAAATTAACATTAACTATGATCTTTAGAATAATTTTTAATTGTTAGTTTATGTTAATAAATGTAGTTAACTAATGTTAAAGGGGTCATATGATGCTGCTAAAAATAACATTATTTGGTGTATTTGGTGTAATGAAATGTGTTTATGCGGTTTAAGGTTCAAAAAACACATTATTTTCCACATACTGTACATTATTGTTTCTCCTCTATGCCCCGCCTTTCTGAAACGCGTCGATTTTTACAAAGCTCATCGGTCTGAAAAGCGATCAGTCCTCCATAAAATGCACTGGACACATCTGAATATTTGGGTTAAACTGTTCTGGAACAGTGTTGTAAATACAACTTAACCACTGATTTCTAGTCGTGGCCTCTTTTGGAAGGCCAAACAAAGTAGTTTCGCTTTCACAATGAAAAAGCATCACACACTGTGTCCTTGAGTGAGCGGAGGCCGGAGGCCTAGAGTGAGCCGCGGCCTAGAGTATGCGGAGGCCGGCTTGAGTGAGCAGAGGCAGGCGGTCTTGAGAACGGCGCGGCCGGCGAATTCGACGGGCTGGACTCCGCTTCGTCCACGGTGAAAACCGATCCGGCGATCCACAGAAATCGTATCATATGACCCCTTTAACAAATGGTTTAAGACATGTCTGATTCCTAGCACTGGAATATGACTGTTTTAACTGGAAATATCAACATAGTTTTGAAAATTCTACAAATATAGTATTGTTTTTTGTCTAGTAGTAACTGGTAGGTGTGGCAAATATTTTAGAATTATCAGTGACTTTTTTTTGTTGAGACTTTTGGATGTTTCCTTGTCTGCTGCCTGATATGACAGCTCAAGATAGTCACTAGTGAAGGACGTGTGACTGGCTACATTATTATGTTATTATGTATGATGTTTTATGAGTTCCTGCGGCACCAGGGTGATTGGTCACATGACATTTATGGCGCACTTGATTGGCTCGTAAAAACCTGTAGCCCAGAACTAAGCGCCCATGACCAAATCCCTCTGAGTTTTAGCTACTTTGTTGCTTAAATGCTTCTTTTTTTCGCTATGTTGTGCTCTACTGGGTCTCTCTCATCCCCTTAATTTCACTCTATTTTTCTCCCTAATTTGCCATCACATTTTCCCGTTTTCTATTTCCCCTACTGTTGCTTATGTGTTTATGTATGTGTATCATCAGCTTGGATATAATCCTGCTGCAAATTGCATGAAGCAAGCATTTTACTGTCAGAGATTTAATGCAGTGACACCAAACATGCATGTGTGTGTGTGTGTGTGTCAGAGAAGAGAGCATGCCTGCACTGTCAGTCGCATTGGCCTCTTAAAGAGAAACCTCTGCTTTTCTGCTGTCTCTCTCTGCAGTGCCGCCCTCTCTCCTAATCTCTCACTCACCTACTTTCTCTGTCTCTCTTTCTCATTGCGGTTCATCTTTCTGCAGATCTTGCGTTCTTACAGCCTGCGTGGCGGGATGGAGTCAGAGCAGGTTCATGTCGTGCTATCAGTGAGTCAGAATATTACAGTCTACGTTTGCCACTGAGACCGGCCTAAACTAAAACAGGAGGAAGACATCATAGAGAGGACTGGTATTCTATAAGTCACATCTTGGAGAGGCTTGTGTGTGGTTTGTTTCAGGCTCATGCCTGTCAATAACACTGTGTGTTTTTTCTAGGCTGGTTTGGGGACTTTGTCTGTCATGCAAGACCTGAGGAGCGAATCGGAACGTCTCAATGAGGTCAAGGGTCATTTGGAAATTGCCTTACTGGAGAAACACTTCCTACGTGAGTACTGGAAAAATATCTGTGCATGTATTCTATGTATGATATATGGAGTATAAAGCTGAACAGAAGTTGGGATGCCCTTTATGTATATGCACAGTGTTTCATTCATACCTACAGGTTATACAGTAGTAAGACTGGGCTCAGCATGGGTTGTATACCATAACAAAAATTTACCACGGTATTATATCATCCTTTTCAGTACCTGACCCAAATGACCGTGTGCTGCACTAATGTGAGTGAGAAGTTAGCACTGTAGCTTACTTCAACTGTTTATTTTAATTTGTATGATTTATGAAGCCTTTACTATATGACCATTATTCTTAAAAATACTTCTGGCCAGGGTCAGAAATGAACAAGGGCTTGTGGCAAACATGCAACTGGAAATTACAAAAAAAACAAAAAAAAATGCACTTGATATTTAACATTTTTGTGGGGAAAATGCCACCATACTGAATTCCTTAAGGTTGGTTTTATTACGTTTAATATATTTCATAATATTTTATTCTAGGGCTGTCTCTTTGAACAGAAGGATTTGTTCAGAATTTAATTTAATGAATTCAGTAGAGCTTTTGTCATAAATTGATGAGATTTTCATCTGTCATAAAAATGTCCCTGAAAATCAGTTCCAGAGGTCAAATATTTAATATAAATATCATTTTATTACATCAGTCTGAATTCTTATTGCATGAGCCACATTTAAAGCTGCTGTAAAATAGCCAATATATGCTCACCACTGATTGCACATGAGTTTTGAAGAAGACTGTGTCTTATGTTGCTTGTCTTTATTTTAAATATTGCTCAGTTATGATCCAACACTCTGGTTTGTTCTTGTATGTCTCTTCTTTGCGTTTTCATGTAGGTAAAGTATGTTAGTCTTCAGTTGTGTGAATGGCTGCAATACTTTTTTAACTCTTCTAGATATATGCTTCATTATACATCATGGTGTGTTGAAGGTTTACTATGGTGACAAACTTTTAGCAGATAAATTGTAACCTCTGTATGACAGTGGGGCTGTGTTTATGTGGTCATTTTACCACATGGCTTGTTTACACCAAGAACACAGCTAAAAAAGTTGTGCCACATTTATTGGTGCAAACAAATTACAAATGTTACCTAATTTTGGACTGAATATCCTGATCACCCTGAGTATGTGGATGTGTGAGAGAAAAATAATTTGTGGTACTTGTGTATGGGTGTTGTTGAACGTTTGCAATCTTTTTTATGTGACGGAATGTTAGTACTATGATAGTAATACTTAAAACACCAACACTCTGTGGACAAAATGTTCTTGCTGCAGTTCCCATGAGAAAAACTGCTTCATGACGGAACTAAATAATGTCTTTATTAAAGGGATAATTCAGCCAAAAATTTAATAAATAAATAAATAAGTCAGCCACACGACTCTGTATATCAAGCCTTCTGAAATCTTCATTGTGAGGAACAAACCAAATTTAACTTATTCACTGATACTCCTTCTCTCTAGTGAACTGCTGCTCACTAAATGAAATCAAAATCAAGATGATTCTGAAAACATAATCTTTTTTGTGAACTGGATCAACTGATTCACCGAAAAAATCCGACTGAATGAATCATTCACAAGTGCATCACTTCTCTCATGAATAGCCGAAAAGAGCTTAGACTGGTCTCAAAATTTTCAGTGAATAATGACTTAAATAACTTGTATGGCTTATGAAGACTCTAGTACATGACTCTTATGGACTATTTCATTTATTGTACCTTTATGTCCTTTTTGAAGCATGAAAGTATAAGTGGAAGAAACATACTGATGTGTACCTTAAAATGTGTACCTTATACTGTATATATATATATATATATATATATATATGTGTATGTGTGTGTGTGTGTGTGTGTGTGTGACATTTACGGTAAAATACCGGCAGCTGTGTTTGCCAGTAATTTACCTTAAAAAAATATGGTAGCAATATTTTTTTAAAACACGTAGCAAGGAGATTGGTAAAATAATCCATGTGACATCAGGGGTTCAACCGTAAT
>NW_015540943.1:1077995-1088382 GCF_001515605.1 Sinocyclocheilus anshuiensis
TCATGAGGGTGAGTAATTAATGACAGAATTTTCATTTTTGGGTGAACTAACCCTTTTAATGTAATTACAGTTATTCACCGTATATAGTACAGAAACTTACTGTTAACCAGTTAACAGGTTTTTACTGTAGAATTTTACAGTCTTTAACTGTTAAAATCACGTCCATTTTTACAGTGTAAGGGTATATACAATATAATTAGCTGAGTATAAAAACAATAGTTAATAGGCAGTCTATTCCCTGACAGGAAAACAATTAAATATGCGTGTGGGGGGAGTGATATGATCATTGTGTACATGACTGCAACAGTAAACATCGGAATGACATATGAACAGCAACTGAAGGTCATTAGTGAATGACACAGTCACAATCAAATGTTATATAAACCTAAGCGTGCCACTGTCAGCAGACTCCCACACACAGGAGAACCCATACATGAGCTCTGCAGAGGAAGTGAGACAGCACACACAAGCTAGAGGAAAATGAATGGGGAGAGAGAAATAAAATATGAAGCAGGAAAGGGATTACGGAGTGAAGCTGCTGGAGCATCGGGATAAGCAGTGTTATAGTCATGTCTGTGAGCTCTGATGTGTTTCCTTCCAGAGATGTAGCACATATATGTGAATGGGAGAAATTTTAACGCTAGAAATTACAACGCTGTAGTATTACCTCACTTAAAAGAGCCAACCGCTGTTTAGATCAAATTTAGAGTTTGTTTTCTCTTGAACACACATGAGATTAGCCTGACCAGATCATAGTTTTTGTGTGATTTGTGCCAAAGCTATAAGAGCTGTATTTGCTTGACTAGGGAATTTGACTAGGGAATGCATTCCCTGGGAACTCGAACCATGACTTTGGCATTGCCCTTCTGGACTGCTTGAGCTACAGGATGTAATAATATACCTGATAAAGACGATAGATTTTCTGAAGAAAGACTTGGCATGATGTGTCTTAAGCCATAATTTTTTTGATTGAACCCAAGTTTGCATTGAATTGAACATGAATGAGATTTGAGCGCTGCGGAGGCCAAGATTTTCTTAAATATTTGACTGTTCATCACACAAAGCTATCGCCTCTTGAAATGTAGAATCCTATGGCCTGCTTTTATTGTGCTTTTCTGTCATTTCTGGACTTTGATAGTGCAAATCACTTTTTTTTTTCTTTGGAAATTCTTCTATTATGTTTCATGCACAAGAAAATCATGGGTTTCCTTTCCTCTTGTCCTCCTCCTGTTCATTCAACTAAGTACATTTATATTTTACATTGATGCATTTGACTATCGAAAGTGACTTGCATTAAATTGAACCCATCTTGCTAGCATCATGATCTATCAGTTAGGCTCAAGATATTATTGATGGGAGTGTGTGTGGAACAGATGCTGAGTTTGACACTCTGCTGACATCAATTCCCACCTATGACTGAGAGTCTATTTTAAGTGTGTGTGTTTATCCCGTGTGTTGCCGTCTTATGGCTCTGACCCATTTAACACTGCATTACCAGTCATCGCAGAATAGCTGTGCTGACATCACAGACATTTCCTGTTACACTTTTGTCTTCATCTTTCTAGACCTTAGATATATACACAATACATTTTAATACAAGTTTAAATATGCATTGTTTAACTAAATAGTTGATAATGATAATTGTGAATTTCCTTTTTCCTTTTTATTTGTATTTATTTTATTTTATTTTATGTATTTATTTATTTATTTTTGGAGGGGGATTATGACTTTGATAAGTGACCTACAAAAAGGTTTACATTACATTTTGAATATTAGATTCAATGTGTTGTCAGACTTTTGAACCTCACTTTATATATAATAGTTTTCTGATGTGATTTATAGACATGATTGATTCATGGCAGCATGTGTGTGTCTGTTGCAGTGTCATAGTTCTATGTCCGTTAGGGTTAAGTAATGAGATTAAGAGATGAAAAGTTAATCGCCTTCTCTCTGGCAGCACACACCGAAAACACACAAAACCCACACATGAAAATACCGATTCAACCATATAAATTGGACATATTTCAGTTTAAGCTGTATTATGTGAAAATGGACTACATTTAAGCTGAATGCTAAGTTTCAGAGTTGAAATGTTTATCAGAACTGCACATTGTTTAGTGCAAGGAAGCTCAATTGTCTGGGACACAAAGAAAATACAAAGATTTATCTGAGGCCTGGGTTTTGAAAACTACTCTTCACAATATCCATAACATATGACTGGGAATAAGTGTTACATAACAGTTCCTAATGAATACACATCAGAGCTGAGGATTCCTTTTCCTGCATTATTTACTCTCGATGTCCCAGCCTTAACAGCAGACTGCTCTAAATTAGCTATTCTCTTTACTATTATTTATATCCCATGTTTTCTGTCTCGTATTTCCCTTTCCTCCCTCCACACAGTAGACATCATGTTTTGTTAGGTTTCCAGAAAGAAACTAGAACAGGCGATACAAATAATTTATAGTTTTTGCCAAAATTGTTTGATGCGTAGTTTAAAACGATCACAAACACATTTTGTTTTACATAAAATAAGACCAACCAAATGTCAGTAGAATTTGTTTTGTTTTGTACGACCCATGTATTATCATCTTGTAAATGTTGTAGTGTGCATGAATTTCACTGTGGAGTGTAACAGTGCCCACCCCCTTTTTCAGCAGGGTTGGATCCAGACAGTTTTTTTTTTTTTTTTCATTATTTGACCCATAGGGATTTTTAAAAAGTCTTTGTTAAAAGCCACGAACCAAGCCAACCAGCCACAAGGTTAATCATAACATTACAAACTTCAGTTTGAAGCAAAAAAAATATTAGAAAGTTGTACAAAAATAAAAAGATACAAGACTGTGTACATCATAGCTTTTTTGAGTGAAAGGACTGCGATCCCATGAAGCATTATATATATATATATATATAAGTAATATACATAATTTGTTTTGCATTATTTGTGCTGCAGACATTGTTGATGAGAAGTGTACAATTACTTTTCTAAGCAGTCAGACTTACGGTTTTCAACTTGCAGACAATAAAATGGACTAAACTGAAAGAGGGACCGAAGTCACATGTAGGTTTCAGAATATGAATAATCCCCAGCAACCACTCAGAACCTCCTAGTAACCACATAACAATGCACTAGCAACATTTCAGAACACCTTAACAACCACATTCCAAAACCTGTCAATAGCCTAATGTGTTAGTATAGTCGTGGGGGCTAGTTTTGTATGGGCAATCACCTCTCACATTTCTTTAGAAATGTAAAAAATGTAATGTAAAATAAAACATCATTGGTTGCTTGTCAGATTTGTCTCTTCATTGTGGCCTTGACTTATAATTAGTATGACAGTAGTGCCGCTGGCAGGAACTGTGACAGCCTGTAAAATATCAGCTGAAGAGTGGGACAGAATTAGGCCAGTGAGTGGGCCAACATTGATCCAGAGCTCTTTACACAGAAGAGAATAAAATAGCAGAAAGAGAAAACGAGGATGTTAAAAGAGATTAATATATGAAAATTACTTTCATTATACCTCTAAAAACTCTAGTCTTGGTAATTTGCCCCCCTGGAAGCGCCCCACACATTATAATGATAAATGGAAGCAGAAGTCTGGTGGTTCAGATGGCCTCATCCTGCTGGGATTTGATGCTATATACAGAAACATCGTGCCAATGTCATTTCCCTCAGTACTCCTCCAAATGTGTTCCTCCTAAACTCTGAGAGACTGTCTCTTATTTACTACACCCACACCCTCTCCTCCACTTTCTCTTCCTTTCAGGCAGGTTACTATGCGACAGCGGCATTCAGTTAGGGGTTTATTGTTGCTCTGAAAGGCTGCCGCTGACTCAGAGAGAGAGAAAGCTTATGTTTCCTCTCAGATGAACGAGAGGTTCACTGCTGTGAAAGGCAGCACACATCACAGTACAACAATAAGCCAACCATGTCTCAACCCAAGGCTCGCAAAACCAAGAACAGTGTCTCAAAGATCTCACCATGAATAATTAAAGATGATGGCAGAATAGTTCATTTAATCATTTATTATAGTTTACTAGAATATTGTTGTTTTTAACTTAATAATGATCTCCTCAACCTTAAAAATGGATAATGTCTCAATAACAATCTCTAAAACAAAGTCTTCAAGTGACTCCCTAGATAGACACCCTAGTACCCAGACTCAAAACAATGCCAAACTCCTAAAAGACCTAAACTAATACCTAATACTCCCTACAGCCCCTTAAGGCCCAGAGCCACTTCAATACCAGAACTCCTCAGACTAAGACCTATTTGAGACTCCAAAAGACTCAAACTATTACCAAAACTCCCTAAAGACCTAGACTAATACCAGATTCTCTATGGCCCAAACCAATACCAGGCCCCTCAAGTCCCAGAGCCACTCCAGTACCAGACCCCCTAAGACTAAGCCTATTTCAGACTCCCAAAGACTGTAAAGGCCGCTAAAATCCAGACTAATATCAGACCCCCTAAGATCCAGATGAATACCAGGCTTCCCTAAAGCCCAGTCCCACAACAATAACAGGCCCTCCCGCAAGACTCAGACAATGACAAATCAATAACAGTTTGCCTAAGACCAAGGCCAATACTGGACCTCCAAACACCAGACTCAGACCAATACCACACCCCATTAGACTAAGTCCCAAACTAATACCAAACTCCCCAAGAGCCAGGCAAAGAGAAGACCCCTAAATGCAAAGACCCAACACCAAAATTCAAACCCAAAAATTCAAGACCTGTTGATCCAAACCCAATAATATAAAAGAGAAAATGCTGATGTTTAAAACACATGGAGACTTTGTACGGTGGCTCAGTTGCCCTACTGATCTCAGATCCAGACCAAAAAAAAAAAAGTGATGGTCTTTAGATCATCATAGATGGACCAAGACCACAATATTTGAGCTTTGTTTAATAAAATAATGGAGCACAAAAATAAAGCAATGGTCATACAATGCTATCTGATAGCTTTTGGTAATATCAAAGTAGAAAAATGATGATTGATATGGTTATTGGTGCTTGGTTAAAATTAGGGATGCACCGATATCGGTATCGGGCCCGATACTGAGCTTCTGTACGCCTACTCGTTAAAATGCCCCGATACCAAACGCCGATACCACACAGCCCCTAGTTAAAATAATTGGAACTGGATCTCCTGCCTCTGAGTTACAGTTGTAAAACAATATCAAAGTTAAACTGATACTCTTAGATATTTTTTTTAAATGTTCAGAGAAACCTGAACCTTTATTCCTAATGGTGCAACACTGTTTGAGCATGCAAATTATGAATGGAAAAAATTCAAATGGATCCATTTTTAACAACAGCCTGGTTAACATTACTTAACCTGAGTCATGCAAATGTCAGGACTGAATTACATGACCATGTTGAGTTTGGTAACGTCACTGTATAGTCTTTGTGTTAGTACATGGCTCTATTTCAAACAACTTGCTGCTCAGAGCTGTGAAAAAGACCTTACAGAATGTGAGCAAAGTGCCAGAATGGCCAGTGGCTTTCTCTGGTGAATAGAGCTTTTGTTTCACCTCAGTCAGCAAGGAACAATAGTTTTCCTCTAGGTGCGTAATCCTCTAGGTTTTAGATGCAGTCTGCTGTGCTGCATTTTATGATTGTTGTCATAAGAGTTGTAGTAGGCAGTAGTGGATGCACACCTACATAATCTATTGGATGCCAGCTTCTTGATACTACAGTACATTTCCTGCCATTTGGACTAGTTCACAGCAAGCAAAACTGGCCACAAGTATTTGGTGCACCAAGATGCAAAGACAAACCTCAAGGAGCCTTTTGTTTGTGGATTTAGAAAATCACTGGGTGCTTGATAACTGAAAGCTACTTTACTTCGGTTGGACATCAGGTCTTAATGCATGGAGGCCTTTTCTCTCATATATGGACTTCTTCTGCAATGGAATCACAGATGACCTCAAAGGCAACCTCAGCCTAAGTGAGCAAGTGACCGAATTTTCATTTTTGGATGTACTGTTGCTGCTTTAAGTTTTCAAATCTGTATTACTAATTCTTTATCTGGAGTGGTATTTAGCTTCCATTGCTTTTTAAAAGTTTAGTATTTAGGATAATTGATGTACTTGTCCTGTGGCATCTGCACATTTTAACACACTGGCTGAGAGTATGATGGTGTGTTGTGACAACACTAAAACAGGTCATGCCCAAAGCTATAGTCCCATGATGCAATGAAGTGTGACAGTATGACCAGAACAGCAAACCAGGCCACTGGTCAATGCTAATTACACAAGCAGAGACCGAATGAGGGAGGAATTGATAGCATTAGTAGAACATTCGTTCTGAGCTAACAGGGAGTTTGTTAGCTGTTAGCTTTGTTAGCTGTGTTGTTAGTATTTCTCCAGGGCGGGGTCATTCATCTCTGCTGTGCTCTTAATAGGTTTACATGAATTGTTGCCATGTAACAAGTGTAAGTTGTAAGAGTACATGTAAGCTTCCCTTACCGAAAATAAGTATACTTCAAGTTTATTTTATAAAGTATACTTAAGTAAAGTTCAAGTATATTTTTAAGTATACTTTATGTAGTAGGTTTACAAATATCAGTGTACTAGTAGTATTCTTGTAAGTGTACTATTTCAATACTCCTTGGGACTAAATTGGCCCACTTTCTAGTATATAAAAGCATACTTTTAAGTGTCCTTTAAGTATAACAGTAGTAAACTTTGAGTACACAACTAGTTTACATCTATGTTTTTAGTTTCTACTGCAACTATACTAAAAGTGAACTTATAGGTATACTGATAGTTTACTAATTAAATACTTGTACCATTTTTAGTACACTCTGAAGTATAGTCTCAGTAAACTATTAGTTTAGTAGTTTTATACTGCAAGTATACACGTAAGTTTTCTTTAAGTGAACTTTACATCATACTTTAAGTATACTACTATGTCCTTATTTAGGTATTAATTTGTTTTGTTATATGAATATCTGAACATACAAAACATCAAAAGAAAGAACAGGGTATCTGCTTGTAAACAAAAACATTTTATTCTAGGGTCATGCATTTTTTGTTATAAACACTTGAATGTGGGTAAGTTTCATGAATAAAAAAAATAATAAATAAATAAACAACATTTTGAGCAAAAAGCTGAAAAAAGACTATGAATTGGATTCAGAATGATAATCCAAACGTAGATGAAGTCAATCAACACCCCAAAGCTTGACAGTCATTACCTCTTCGTGGGTCTACAATTTATTCCTGGTTTTATGTCTGATGATTGTGTTAGATTACATGTGGAAGCATATGTTGTTTCGGTTTCTTCTTCACTTGTGTTTTGGAAATTCTGTAAAGAAGATTATTTTCTACCGGATAACAATGAAAACATGGATTCCCGGAGCGCGAAGTATAGCTCAAATTTATTTAGACTTTTTCTATGTATAAATCAAGTATACTTAAATGTCATTTTAAGTATATTTCTGAGAAGTATATAAAGCACATTTCTGAAAAGTAAATCAAAAGTAGACTGAAAGTATACTTTCCTATTTTTTAGTTTAAAAGAAGTATACTAATAGCACACTTGAATAAACTTCTTTTTCGTAAGGTTTCCTAAGACCAGCAACCTACAGTACAAGTGACCGCTTGTGAACTTTGCTTCAGGTTGTTTCACTGGGAGGTCTTTGATGGCATGCCCACAGTCATTTATTCAAACTATTATGACATCATCAATTTGAGTAGTTGCTGTCTTTACATGTCAACCAAAACAGTGTTTTTCCTGTCTAAGTGGGCGTTTCTTGACAGGAATAAGCTTTAAATCATACTTTATGCTGAGAGATGGGATGGGACTCAAAAACAGGCCAGGACCTACTCAACACAGGATTTCTTTTTTTTTATTTGTTATTAATATAATTATGTAACTCATCCAATTCATTGCAAGTGTGAAAAGAGAGCCCACCCAAAGGCTATTCTGGTTGGCTGTGATTTGTGGTAGATTTTGTTGAGTCTTGTTGCCAATGCCATATTGTGTTGCGTCACAATAGAGAGAGTTCTGTTGGTCAAGAAATAAGAGACTTGGACTGAAATCAAAAAGCCATATGTTTGAATCCCATAAAAAGACTATTTATCTAAAACAGAAGTAACTGGATGGATTTTATTTGCATTTGTTTCAGAAATATACTGATTTTATTAACTAAACCTGAGCAGTACATGGATATTAATATAACATCCCTCGCCCACTATGTTTGGTTTGCCTAGACAGCAGCAGAAGATGGGACGGTTGGCTGCAGGGAGAGATAAATAGCTCACAGAGCTGCTTAGAAAAAGTTATTTGCAAGGAAACAATTTCAATTAAAATGGTGAGCAGAACTAAGATTAGGCGCAATCCTGTATCGCCTATGTCAGGATCCGCCACTGGGGTATAAATGGGTTGGCCTTAGAATGTCGCAATTTTTTCCCCCTTTAAGTCTTTGTGTAATTGCTTTTATATTGAAATGTTTGAGAACAACATAGACAGTGTCAGTGGATCTCTCAGAGTAATTTTCAATGTCTTTGTGTTGTTCTACCAATACTCATAATGTTCCAGTGTGAAACCATTAGCAGAGGAAGTCAGTGAGGCTTTATTCAGGGACAGATGGATGGGGATGGATACATAAAATGACTTCACAGCCTCACACAGTTAGGCCGGTTTGAGTGTGTGTAACAACTCTGAGAGCTCCTGAATCTTTTATAAGGTCTGAACAGGTGGACATGAAATTAGCTTGTGTGTATTTGTGCTATTAATTTATCACAGTGCTCTGACTCGGAATTTGAGGTACACATACACAGTTTGTCATTTCCCTTTATTCTGGGTAAATATTGTTTGTTTATTGTATATTTTAAGATGCTGCAAATGATGACATTTTCTTGAATTTTAATTATAAACTAGCCTTAGAAGAAAAACATATACAGTACTTCTTAGCTATAAAAACAAATCTGTTTTTTTATTAAGTGCAATTTAAGTGCACTGCTTCCAGATTGCTAAGAGATAATAATGGACATTATGATATTAAAGAGAGGATACTGTGTGCACATTAATGTATGCAGTTGACACTTTGTACTAAATAAACGCAATGCTATAAGATTCCAGCGACAAGCACTTTGTTTCCTTTTTTATTTATTTTCAAGATCTGTGGTAAATTAGCCAATGAAGCATTCATTATGGCTCATAGCCATGCACAATGACATTTTAATTAAGATTATACCTTTTAACACTATAGAAAGCACATAATCAGTACCTGAGATTATCATCTTTTGACACACAGTTTATCTTGTCCAGATGCAAAGCTGCAGAAATGTTTATAATATATAATTTCCTGTCGCCTGTCACATATTGTTGTCATGGCTGTCTAGGACAAAAACTCTGATTAAATTTGACAGATACCTTTTGTCATGTTTTGCACCATTTGCATCTGGTTAGGACATGGTATTATGATGTTTACATTAATGCAAATGCATAACATTCATATTGAATGAGTAAACAGCAAGATGACTGCATTTACTAATGCTATATGTTTTATGACTAATGTTAACTTCTATTAAAATAATAATTAAAAGATGTGCCAGTTATCATGAAGTTCAGTTTTCCTTGGCCTAGTTTTATAAAGTCATGTCACATTTTATATGAGTGCACAGACAGTGTAGTTGTTATCTTAAAGGGGTCATATGATGCGATTTAAATTTTTTCTTTCTCTTTGGAGTGTTACAAGCTCTTGGTGCATAAAGAAGATCTGTAAAGTTGCAAAGACTAAAGTCTCAAATCCAAAGAGATATTCTTTATAAAAGTTAAGAGTCAACCACACCTACCTAAATTGGCTCGTTCTAACACGCCCCCACATATCTACGTCACTATGTGGGAATATTTGCATAACACCCCGCCCAAATGTTCACGCAAAGAAAGAAGGCGTAACTTTGACTCTCGCTGTAATATTGTTGTTGCCGTGTGTGTTCATTGTGAAAGCGAAACTACTTTGTTTGGCCTTCCAAAAGAGGACGATATCCGCTTCGTCATGCCTAGAGCTGATCCGTGCTGGTCGCTGAGGAAATACATCAGCTTCGCGCTGTGGATCGCCGGATCGGCTTTCACCGTGGACGAAGCGGAGTCCAGCCCGGGGTCGTCACATGTGGTTTAGAGTAGCGCTTGTTGTTTGTCATTTCTCCAATCACAAATGCAGACATGGTTTTATGTTAACACGGCGCGATGCAACGCAACGCGTAAAAAGACAGTAGAAATCATTATAATCCGTAATTATGCCCCCACTGCATGCAACAAATGCATCGTTTATAATGGGTTTTAATGTTTTTGTCCTCTTCGCTCCGGCCGGGACACGGCATCACAATATGGTAAGGGGCGTATCATTTCCGTCACACGCTTGAGGTATTC
>NW_015540943.1:1088577-1094704 GCF_001515605.1 Sinocyclocheilus anshuiensis
ATAAACACATTTCATTACACCAAATACACAAAATAATGTTGTTTTTAGCAACATCATATGACCCCTTTAAATTAACAGATAAAATATGTGATGCACTTATGTGTAAAGAATTTCACAAAACAGTGCATCCTGGGAATTGACCCCTTCATGCTGTTTGCTCTTTTAGAAAAATCTGTGAGCATAGGGCTGGACGATATGGCCAAAATTTATATCACGATGTATTTCTTAATTTCGGTCGATACGATATAATTCCGATATCGATATGAACATTATTTATCTGGAAATAGAAATCTTTTGTAAGATTATAAATGCCTTTATCGTCACTTTTGATAAATTTTAAGCATCCTTGCTAAATAAAAGTATTAATTTCTATAATTTCTTTCCCACTTGGTGAGCAGAAGAGAATTCTTAAAAAAAAAATTAAAAAAAAATCTTACTGTTCAAAAACTTTTGACTGGTAGTGTAGGCTGATTATTCTTATAGATTGAAACAAATGTGCTTGAGGGGAAGAAGCACAGACTGTGCTTTCACAGAAGAGTCCGCTACTGATCCGTGGCTGTTTACCACAAACACAACATTTAACCATTATTTTGATTTCAAATCCAAACATTGTCGCTGAAAATGCAGTTCGCTTATAGACAGACGCGATGTGTGGTGATTTGAAGCCAATTGCGTATTTTGAGAGAGAAAGAGAGAGAGAGCGCGGTGATTCACTCACGCTGTTTGTGAAATTACGTCTCACACAAGGTTTTCAAATTACTTTATAAGTTATTTAATGAAAAAGTACCTCACCTTCAGCATTATAATTATTTCACCCGCGCCGGACAGAGACTGAGACAGTGCCGCTGCATGTCGAGCCAAACCTTTCACGGCAGCGTCATCAGCTTGAGATCGTTTTTTTTTAGATCGGCCTTTTAGAGACCGCCGATCAATCATCCCAACGTGATTATCGGCCGATAGGGATTGGTAGCCGATCAATCGGAGCACCCCTACAAAAATTCTTAATTCTCAAAATATCTTCACTTTTGCGTAGCTCTCTAATGCATGTTCAGCTTAATGCGTGCCTGTTTTTGGAGTCATAAATCTCACTCAGGTTTTATTAAAAATGTCTTCATTTGTGTTCTGAAAATTAATGAAAGTCTTATCGGTTTGGAACGATGTGAGAGTGAATAAATGATGCCACAATTTTCATATTTGGGTGAACTAACCCTGCAAGTTATTACCATGATATCATTACTATACCACGGTACAGTCACAGCCACTTTTTGTAAGGGCTGTTGTAAACAGATGAAAAAATGATATATTCTGTCAAATTTCAAGCTATCCATAATGTATAAAAACAATAAATGTTTAGTTTAATCTCCTGTGACTAAAATGCAATGTGTATTCATGAAATACATCAGAAAGAATGGCTCATATTTCTGTTCATCTGTCTGGTGTTTGTGTAGTCATTCTGAAATTGCTTTGTTGTGCAGGATGGGGAACTATCAGCACTTCAGTAGGTCGCTTCACTTCGGTTATTGGTGCCTACTTCTCTCTGTGGGGGTGATGTGAATCTACTGACATAGAGAGAGATTGTGAGGCACAGTTTGAAGGGCTATTATTACGGCTAGAGAAAAAGAGTGATGGGAGAGGGAGAACCAAAAAGATACAGAGACAGAGTGGCATATATATGTCATGACCTTCCCAGAATTCTTACCATGACTGGCTTCATATTGCTTATCATTTCCATTATAAGAAACTGTTGCTAATTTATACTCTGTGGTATAATTAAACAATAAGTAACTAGAGGCCTTTCTATATTGTTAATACAGTCAAATTTAAAGGCTGCTGTTGAAGAGCATTTCAATTGTAAATTTAGATTTTTAAAACTAATTATTTTAGGATGCTGGCTAAGGTAGCTGCTGAGTACTTATGTAAACTGTATACAGAGAGGCAGCTCACTAGTTTTTTAAACACTGGGGTGTGACTATATGCCAACATTTTGGTCCATGTTAGACAAGGGTATGCTGTGACCCAGCTATTACCCCTGTTAAACGTTGCACTAAACTTCCTGTTACGCACAATAGGCTGGTACATTTAAAACTCACCTCGAGAGACCGATCTCTTTCGCTGTGCATGCATGCTGGTGTCCTCTTGGGTCCAGGAAGGGAGCGTGGAGGGACTCCCGCGGCGATGTGAGCCACCTGACCTGCAGTCCGCATTGCAGAGCACGTATGATGCCGCTGATGGGCCAGGATGCCGGGCCACTATTCCCCTTGAGTGCTGTGGGCCAGGGAAGAAGAGCCGCTGGGATGAAGCCGCCGCCCCTCATGCCCCGGCCCAGAGAGACAGAAGCGTGTTCAGCCGCCGGACCCCGCCCCTTACCTGGGCCCCTCCTATCTGAACACTGCCCTTCTTTCATGATTCTCCAGCACAACGAGGACACCAGATCCCCTATTTATTTTGGACACTCCTTCCCTTTGGATTCTTTATTCCCTGGTTTGGACATTTTATGTTTTATTTCTGTTATGTAAAAGCCTCTCCGAGGCCTGACACCACACCCACTGTGTCTGTCATTTGCTCTTCCTGCCACACATCATAAAACATCAAGTGCTGCTTGAAAGATTGTGAACCCTTTACAATTTTCTATTAAGGTCTGGAATTTGATTTGGCCATTCCAAAAGAAGAACTTTGTTTTTCTTTAACCATTCTTTGGTAGAACGACTTGTGTGCTTGGTTTGTTGTCTTGCTGCATGAATGTGGGGCAGTCGTGGCCTAATGGTTAGAGAGTTGGACTTGTAACCTGAAGGTTGCGGGTTCGAGTCTCAGGTCCGACAGGAATTGTCGGTGGGGGGAGTGAATAACCTGCGCTCTCTTCCACCTTCAATACCACGACTGAGGTGAGACCCTTGAGCAAGGCACTGAACCCCAAACTGCTCCCCGGGCGCCTCAGAAATGTGTTCACTACTGTGTGAGTGCACTTGGATGGGTTAAATGCAGAGCACAAATTCCGAGTATGGGTCACCATACCTGGCCACACTTCACTTCACTTATTAACTTTAACTTTTAATTAACTTTCTCTTGAGACTTGTCTTGACATTTTCCTTTAGAATTTGCTGGTATAATTCAAAATTCATTGTTCCATCAATGATGGCAAGCTGTCCTGGCCCAGATGCAGCAAAACGGGCCCAAACCATGATACTACCACCACCATGTTTCACAGATGGGATAAGGTTCTTATGCTGGAATGCAGTGTTTTCTTTTATCGATATCGACGATACTGCCTTGAAAAATATCGGTATCGTATCGAAAACAAAATAAGGGGTATCGCCCATCCCTAGCAGGCGCACTGGCGGGCAGCTAAGCGTTGTTGCAGAACTCCCTCTGGCTGCGTGAGACGGGCAGCTCACGCTCTGCAGCCGCGGCTTGTTCACACAGCTTCAGCTAATGATGGCAGGGCAAAACAGACCGTTTCGAAAGCGGGATTACGTTTTACCCTACTAGAATTGATGCTGGAAAGTTATCATATTCATAAGTGCAACAAGTCATTTGCTTGTGAAAGTAGAAACACGTGCAGTTCAGACGAAACTTCTGGGCTGATTATAACATGCATGTTAACTTTCCTCGTGAAATGTGTGTGTGGGTCCGACAATGGCATCCACGATGTCATCGCTTGTGGCCAGCGCACTCTTAAGCAGTTATCAGCAGCAGGCTGTGTAATATGTGTGAAATCTTTTATTTTTGTTATCACTATGGCCATATGACTTATAGCAGTGTCCAGTGTTTCCTATACATTGAGTTATTTGTGGCGGCTCGTCACAGTATCAAAACTGACGGCCACAAATAGATTTTCCAAAAGGCTTATACTTAGTTGAATAAAATAAGCGCTTCACGTTTCAAAATTAAAATGCAGCGCGTTTTTATATGAATGTATATTTGAAAAGAACCGACTGTCTTCAGAAAAGCTTCGATGTAATTTTAATTTCGTATTTCCTGTAATGCCTGATAAAGTAGCGTTTGTGAGTGCAGCGCTGATTTGATTACAGATCAGCCGTTACCGGGGAAACCGCTATATCTCCAGCTCCCAAAGCGCCTCCTGCTGGCAGAGAATTAATTTGCAGTCTGTGGGAAACACTGGTGTCTGTCAGCAAACATAAACAAAAAGCACCCTTCAGAACTGTTTTGAGAAGGTGCTTTGAGCCATTTATTATTACACTAAATTGGGCTACTACTACTATTACTATCTTGTACCCTGCAATAATCATTTGCTCAAACTCACTTTTATGAGATGAATGGGAAAAAAAGAAAATCGGCCAAACATATCGGCATCATATATCGGCCATCGGCTGCCCTGGTTTCTAAATATCGGCATCGGCCAGTGAAAAACCCATATCGGTCGACCTCTAATAGTATGTGCATAAACTGTACACACCCAGACATATTTTTCTATATTTGCTCAGCTTGTACATGTGCCTTAACTTTTTTTGCACTAATTAGTTTATCCACAATGTGGCAACAATGGCCCAGACTGTTGTTTCACAGTCGATAAAGAAACAAAAAAGATGGAACAACAATAAACTACTTTTGACCACAACATATTTATTTTAAACAAAGACTAGAATACCCAAGATGTGTCACTCGTATAGTTTTAAATGGGGAAAAATACAACGCTCAATATGGCCGCTCCATTGAAGGAAGCCTCGCTTTCTGAGTAAAAGAGCCAATTGCTAATATGTAAAATTATTGCATCACTTCAGCTGCCGTTAGAAGTCCCGTTTGCTATAGAAACAGTCAGCGTTCTGAGTTGCACGCTTAGGACTGCGCATAAGCACTGGCTGGTCTAGACTGAATAATACGCTTTTTTAACGCTATTTGAGCAAAATAAACAACATTTATGAGACAGTTGTTGTCATATTTCATTGGTGACATTCAAAGAGATAAGAGCTGCACTTGTATGCCCGAGAGGCATTTCAAAGATGGCCACCGAGTTAAATGACTTGTATAAAGACATTTTTTAATTGCTCATAACTTCTAGAGAGAAACAGACACCAGACAATGATGAAACTTTCTAGTGTGCACCTGTGTTAGTGCTTGCTATATATTAAGTATATTTTGAAAGGCTACACATTCCTATGTAGGCACAATGTTCTATGTTCGCATCTATGTTCTACGTTCGCATCAAAAGTGAAATATACTTACGTTTTAGTGATTCTTAACCATTGTATCATCAACAAGGTGAAAACTGCTGGTCAGATTGTTTAGAAAAGTAATTGTACACATGATTTGAGATATTGTTCACACATGCAGAACAAACATTACGTGCCACAGTTCAACACTAAGTTTGCTGTAACTCAATAGTAATAGTGATGCTTATGTTATCTAACACCACTAACAAGGGTTGGGTGCTATCTTAGGATCCCAGGCCTTTTTTAATCTAGTTAGAATCTATATTTAGGCAGCCCAGGCTTGTGAAAATCTAAATGCTGTTAATAGAAACATTGCTATAGATTAATTGACTGACTGCTTAGTGATGTTCCTCTGTACAATTGACAGCGTTCATCTCATTTGAAACCATCTGTCAGACAGAAGCACTTCCACTAATGGCATCACTCTGAACTCAAGGTTCAGGTACTAGAGAGCGCTGATGGTCATTCAGACCTTATTCTCCTTTATGACGCTCTGTATGAGAGAAGCTCATATTAGCACTCAAATATGTATAACGCTTAGCTGGGAACAAAGACCGTGTAGAGAACATAGCGGCAGGCTCACAGCGGTGCATTAGACTACTGAAAATTTCCAAACAGATGAGTGGAGAGATACTGAGAAAAGCAATGTCAAATTGCCCCCTATGTGAAGCTGAAGCATTTTGTATCACCAGAAGGAGTTTATTTTGTAGTAATGGCTGAATGAGTGCGAATAATCCTGTTTATAACAAATGTACTTACTAAATATCAAAAGTAAATGAATGGACATTACATATTGATTTGAGCCGTTTTATCACACGAGATATCAAAAGAGAGTGTGAAGTGATACAAGAGACATCAAAGTGGCACATTGTAGGCAATCGGCTTCCAGGGTGAATGGGCAAAAATGGTTTATATATATATATATATATATAGTTTTTTTTTTTTTTTTTTTTTCAAAA